>NW_024082713.1:5204-111670 GCF_003009895.1 Hyaena hyaena | reverse complement strand
GAGGGTGTTATGCTGAGCGAAATAAGTCAGGCAGAGAAGGACAAATATCATATGTTTGCACGTATAGGAGGATTAGGAGGAACTTGACGGAGGACGAAGAAGGGGGGAAATGGTGGGGGAAAGGGAGAGAGGCAAATCATGAGAGACTCGTGAATGCTGACAAAAACTGAGGACTGATGGATGTTGGGGGGAGGAGGGATGGGCTTGGAGGAGGACACCTGTGGGGATGAGCACTGGGTGTTATGTGGAAACTAATTTGACAGTAAACTATTTGTAAATATATATATATATATATATAATATATATATTATATATATATAGATATAGAAGATGCAAACATTATGGTCAATACCTTACAAATCTCATGGAGTTTCCGTTGCCTCGTTGAATAAATGAGGAGAACAAACCTTCCTGACATAGCTAGATGAGTTGATTTCTTTAATGCTGGCTTTGACGGAGTCCCTGATGCAAGCTCTTTGGAAATTTTGCTAAATTTTTAATTTCTGAACTCTCATTTGAATTAAACTGTCTACCGATATCTGGCTCCTTACATGTGGAGACATATCATGGGAAGTGAATTAAGACTATGGAAAACACATTTGAACCAAGCAAGTTATTAAGTTTGCTGTGATAAAGAGGAGATGAAATTTCCAACAACTGAGAATAAACCCTGATATTTAAAAATAAATATTTAATAGCTAAACTCATCCCTTTATAGCTGTGTTCACTAATTCTCTCTATATTTTATCTTATTGTATATAATTATTCACTGCAAACAATAAATGGTTATGACATGGGTCTACTTTCTTAGTTGACGATACTGGAGGCAACATAATGCTTTGCTTGGTAGATGCTAAAGAAAAAAGTACCCTGCCGGTATTAAGTCTTCCTTCTTACTTGCGCTGTTTAAATCTGCTCTAGGAATTCAGACAAATGTCCTAGGATCATCAATGCATTTCTCATTAACCTTACTGGTGCTCCTATCTCTCAGTTCCTTTACCATCTGGCAGAGTTTTTCAAGGTGATTCATTACTGTATAAATTTTATTCAAGCAACACTTGAGATGACGCAATGCTTTTCTAAGTCAGTATGCATTAACAAACAAAGTGTATATCTAAAATAAGTAATTCTACAGAGGTCACCATATATTGTACCAGAATTCTTGCTAATTGATGTACTTAGCATACATTTTAAATTAACTTAAAACAGTTGTAACAAACACAGGAAAATGCTACAGGCTTAAAAAGATTCATTTCACAGAGAATTAATTAAATCAATCAGGATAAACTTGAAGAGTGGAAGACAAATGAATAGAGGATCAAGAGACAAATATTCTCCTGAATATAAGCAAAGATTTTTACTGTCAAAACTGAAAATGGATTTGTGACTAAAGAAACTGTAGGTATATTTTGACATTTGCAGAAATATATTATAGTAATGGTCAACAGAGGCAGTTTGGAAACTGACAGACTGATCTGGTTAGAATATGACATTAATTATGTTTAATGTGTATTGTTATTCTTTCCTTATACAGACAGTTCTATAAAACTGGAATTACTCCAGAAATCCTGTTTTCTGAAGTCAAATGGTGATTTTATGATTCAAGTAAAACATTTAAAAAGTAGAATAAATAAACATCACATACTTGCTACTAAAACGAACATTGAAAAAATATCAGGAAAGGTATATTTTAGATCTGGTCCAGCCACTCTCAGTAATATAGTTTTAAATATATTGTTGGAATAAATATATTCCAACATTAATGTATCTTGATACCATCAATGTACTCAATAAAAGTAATTTTAACTTAATGTCAACTTGGATTAGCTGATAACATAATAAAACCATGATGATATCTTTTAAAGAACTTTTAATGTCAGATACTATGCTATTTTGTGTACATTAAAATGTTTAATTCTCACAATCTATTGAGAAAGTTACTATAAAATTTTCTTATCAATGAGGAAAGTGAAACTTAGAGAGATTTAAATAATTTTTCCAACCTCATGCCAGTTATGTCTTAGTCCAAAATAAAAATTAAAGCTCTTTGTTAATTTTGTTTAAAATGTGCATAGGTAATACTATTTGTCATCTACTTGTCTCTCTATCAACTTTATATCTTATGATATCAAAATTGGAAAAATACCCTGACCCTGCAAGTCATTCAATCCATTCTCAAAATTAAAAAGACATTTAATATTTCTGAGTGTTATATTGCCTACAAATGGAATGTTTTATGGCTGACATTCAAGCTCCAGAGCATCAATCATCTGACAGGTTCCATTTTGAAAAGAAAAAAAAAATGCATTTAAAAAATAAACTTGGAATGAAAAGAATGAGTTCCTTATGTGGACTCATCATATCACAAGATTAGAAGTCAAAACACTGGCCCTGGCTCTACCACTAAGAGTCTCAACAATGCCTATTATCAAAGTACCTAATATTTTATGTTTCATTCATCTATACTTTCTTCTTCTTTTCTTTTTAATGTTATTTATTTTTTAGAGAGAGAGAGATAGGGCATGAGCAGGGGAGGAGCCCTGAAAGAGGGAGAGACAGAATCCAGAGCAGGCTCCAGGCTCTGAGCTGTCAGCACAGAACCCAGAGTGGGGCTCAAACTCAAGAGCGGTGAGATCATGAGCTGAGACAAAATCAGACGCTTAACTGACTGAGCCACCCAGGTGTCCCTCATTCATCTATACTTTCATTCAACACGTATTTAATAAGGACTTATGATGTGCCAGACACAGAGACAGAACTGGGAATAGAGAGAATGAATATATCAAGGCCATCAAACTTACAGATGATATTTATAGGCATTGGACTGCTTCAGATAACTTAGAAAGTGAATGAAGAAATAACATAATAATACCAGAAGTATGAGACCCATAAAATGAGGAAGGATAAGCAAAGGAGACTGAGAAGCAGCTGCCAGTGTCATAGAAGCAAAGTGGATGAATAATGGTGTCACAGTTCAGGGAATTAAGTGTTTCTAGAAAGAGTAGAAGTGATAACAGAGTGTGAAATAATTTGACTAAGTCAACTTAGATATGAACTGATGATTGACCACTGGATTTGGATGAGTGGAGAGGATGATGGCATGTGATATTTCTTTGGAGTGAGAATAGCTAAGTCTGATCAGAGTTGGTTGGAGAGAGAATGGAAATGAGTTCAGACAAAACCCCTTTCAATGGGTTTTGCTGAAAAGCATGACATAAATCAGGCACTAGATAGAGGAAGAGGCAGGGTAAAGACTGTTTTACATATTTATGTTTGCTTTTAGGTTAGGAGAAACAATAATATGTTTCTATGCAAGTGAGAATGACCAAGTAGCAAGAATATTGATGGTGGAAAAGCAAGACAAGGAAAATTCAGTAGTTTTCCTCATAGTTCTTCTACTTTGACAGTGAAATAAGAAATAACCATTAATGTATACCTGCAAGAAGATGTTGTAGTAGTTGCAGAGAACAGAGAATAATTTAAATAGTTTTTTTTAGAGTAATGGAAGAATGAATGAAGTAGGAAAAAGGGTGGGATCATCAGACAGTCCTAGGGCACCCTTGAGTTCTGTGGTCAGGACATTAAAATAAGATCATTCAAGATAGTTATAAGATCTCCGTTAAGTTCACTTATTTAATGATGACTTAGAGCAGACGACTGATTATAATAACACTTTTTTTTTCAGCAAATAAAACAGAAGAGGAAGTGGGTAATTGTGTTGAGACTTTATGCATAAATGAGAGATTGAAATGAATTATCATTGAATTTAAGTCGGGTATTTAAGGAAGACAAGTATGAGGGCATGGAGAATAAGGGAAATAATGGGAGTATCAATGGACTGACTGGAAGATGAAATGAACATAGTAAATAGGAAGAGTTAGCCACCACTGGTAATTTTCAAAGTCTACAAGATTGATCTAATGTGCCCAAATGGCTGCTGAAGGAGAATTCTTCAAAATGCTTTGTGTCTAATTGGATATTGAAAACACAGTGTATGAGGTGCCTGGGTAGCTTAGTCGGTGAAGTGTCTAACTCTTGATTTTGGCTCAGGCCATGATCTCACAGTGGTGAGATCAAGTCCTGCTTTGGACTCCACATTGAGCATGGAGCCTACTTAGATTTTCTCTCTCCCTCTCCCTCTAACCCGCCCAATGCTTACTCATATGTTGCTCACTCACTTTCAAAGTAAAAACTAAAAAATTAAAAAAAAAAAAAAGAGAAGAAAAGAAAACATAGTGTATGTGGATATGAAAATAACTGGAAATTGTGACAAGAATAGTGCTGGATATACACAATGAGCTGGGTGACAAAATCATCAGAGAATGAGGGGGATTGGACTGGGGAATCTGTCAATAACTGGAACAAAAAGGGACAATGCATAGCATAGGCTACTGTCATGAGTGTCAAAGTAACTGAGGGTTTGTGTAAAGTAGAATATACTGGTTTGTTTGCTATGAGAGAAAAAAAAGTATATTTAGCCCACCACCAGACCATATAGTATGGGTGCAAGAGAGATATAGATGATTTTAAAGACCATGAGGGAAGCCTGTGGTATATGTAGAATTAATATTATATACACATACTACAATGCTATGAATTGTGAGTACAGCTTAGGACTATATGGCACCTGATCTCAATGATTACAGTTTACCTGACCAGAAGTTATTTAAAATAAAATGAAAAGTTTAATAAGAATGTATCATAAAAACAATGAATTAGACCACAGATCATTATGGGATGAGTTTTAAATTTTTGGATGGATAGAAGGCAGATACATTACAAAATGTTTTTCTTGATTCCAAATCAGCTGTGCTTGGTGATCCAGTGAACTGTCGTGCCCTAAATACTTTCCAAGAGTCTCTGGTGGCTCTCTCTATACTATCCCTTAGTCAGGTTCTTTGGTAATAGCACCCTGATTATAAATGTGGTTCATCTGTTATGTTGGAATCCCATTGTTCTCTTCCTTGTCCAGGAGACTTGTGTATTTAAGAGATTATCATGTTAGGGGCCCCTGGGTGGCTCAGTCTGTTGAGCATCTGACTTCAGCTCAGGTCATGATCTTGTGGTTCATGAGTTTGAGCCCCATACTGGGCTCACTGCCTTCAGCCCGTCAGTGCAGAGTTGGCTTCAGATCCTCTTTCCTTCTATCTCTCTGCCCCTCCCCTGCTTCCATTCTCTCAATAAATAAATAAATAAAATATTAAATAAAACTTTTTAAAAAAGAAATTAGCATGCCGTTACAGTGGCAAATCAGTGCCTTGTACCATGCTCTTAGTAAGATTTCCTTGCTCTCTCAGAAGAGTGCTTCTGTTTCTATGCTCCAAAAATGGGGCACAAGCAATTTAAATAACTAGGTAAAGGTAAGAAAAATCAACTACCTGAAATATAATAATACTTTACTTATTTTTACAAAATTATATGGTAGGCACATTATACCAACATGCTAAGTTCTTGCAACTGTATTTAAAATAAGAAAATGAAAAAATGCAAATTAAAAAATTAATGGAGGCATGTAATGATATTTTTCAATTGCAACTCTTTTTACAGCATAAAATGGACAGCTTTATTTTTCTTTAATTTAAAATAGCAATGTTAGTCCTTAATTTTTTTGGAGGTTGCAACATGCAACAAAGTATGTTGGGAATGATAATAAACTTATTGTTTGCTACAAATAAGGACTATAGTAAGATTCTTTTTGAATTAGCTCTGTTATGGTTGTAAATTATAAAATATACCTGTTACATTGTAATTTATTTTTTGGTAATTCTATTTTATACATAAATTTAGGAAAAAATGTGTCAAAGTGTTCTTTTTATTTTTAAAGGTTAATGTCAATAACTCTCAGTTATATTAAAGTGAAAATTTTTATGGGAAAGTAAGGATTAAATTATAATGACATCATTAAGAATAATTCTATCCTCAGAAGTTTTGAAAATAAATCTATTTAGAGGTCAGAAGAGTATAAGATTCATGAGGACAGAAAATGTGTCTGGGTTGTTTACTGCTGTATTCTTAGGACCTAAAAGAGTTTCTGGAAAATAGTAGCCACTTAGTAAATATTTTTTGATGTATTAATACATATATCTTTTATATCTGTGAAAGAAAATCTCTTTCTATTAATACCACCCAAAGTTACCTTGCTCAGAAACTTTGAGTACACATCTTAAGGCTGGATGAATGAACAGGTAATGTTTAGAAAAATAATAAAATAAAAAATAACTTATTTTAATATTTGAAATTAATTTGAGTAACATTTGTGAAATCCGTGCTCCATGCTTTTGTTTGTTTTTAGAAATATAAAATACTCTGCATTCACCCTTGAAAGAAAGATGTGCTTGAAAAGATTAAATTGGGGAGCCTGTGTGGCTCAGTCGGTTAAGCATCCGACTTCGGCTCAGGTCATGATCTCAAGGTTCGTGTGTTTGAGCCCCGCATCGGGCTCTGTACTGACAGCTAGCTCAGAGCCGGAGCCTGTTTCAGATTCTGTGTCTCCCTCTCTCTCTGACCCTCCCCTGCTCATGGTGTCTCTCTCTTTCTCAGAAATAAATAAAACATTAAAAATTTAAAACAAAGATTAAATCATAACCCACTATCTAAGGATGTAAATATGTCACTCTAAAGAATTTGCATTGGAAGTATAGATTGGTGAAAGTGACTGTACTCATTTTGAAGTCTGATCATCTGATCATAGAATCATGGGCTATATAATGTTACAGTAGGCCAGCCCATGTCAATGGCAATCTACCTTAAAAATTCCCTAGGGAGACACCCCTGGCCACTCCTCAATCAAAAACCAAAGAAAATGTTTAAATATAGGAAGAAGTTCTCCCTTTTATTTCATTCCTGCATCCATATGCTCTAGCTGAGGGGACCGGGTGAGAAACATTATCTTTAGTAATCATTTTGATGCCTGATTGGGTTTATTTTTAGCTATCTCTTATAAATAGTAGTGCTTCCTTAACCTTTACTTGTATCCAATTTTTCTATATGTGTCTGATTTTATTGTTTGCAATGAGGTTTATTTTGTTGCTTTGTGGGGATTTTTCTTTGTTTGGTTTTGGATTTTTCTGCTGCTATTGCTTCCCCTTTGTTGTGTGTACGTGTGTCTGTGTGTTTGTGCATGTGTCTAGGGAGTATGCTGGAGACAAATTTCAGTGCCCCTAATCTCCTGACACTTCCGTTGCAATAGTGAGAATATCCAGAGTTGACCTCAGTTTAACTGAGTGTGGGAAATTTACATGACATAAATTAAAACTCGTTAAGGAAATAGGAAGATAAACAAGTTAACACAGTTACTAATAGTCCCACAAGGTGTTACAGTTCATCTGACGAGATTATCAGGCGATTTCATTAATATGAATCATTATGCTCTGTCTTAACATTCTTCATTAAGACTATTTACTTTCACTCCTGGAAGGCAGTCACATTACCATCAGTGATAATTGCCATCATTAAAACAATACCTTAGTAGAACACTAATTTGGGGGCTCTTGTAGTTCTTTCATAGGAAGCATTACATAATGAGTAGATGTGACACTCACTTTAACAGAACACCTAACAGTAATGAACCACTGGAGAGCCTCCCATTGGGAAATGGCTCACCAAGCACTACAGAATTCCACACAAAGTAGTATTAATGCATATATAAGTATAGTCCTAATATTTCCAACTTGTTTAGTTATTTGTGTTTTGATAAAGAATAAACAAGTACACCAAAATTGTTTTGAGGTGGGAAATTGTTGGGAGCCATTCTGAGCCCACTAGTCAAGAAAGCTCCTGGGGAGATTAAAGCAAGTTTGCACGGTCTCTTGCCTATCAGATGACGACTGATATCCACCCCAACTCAATTATTTCTGCTTGAGCTCCGACCCCCACGGTACCTTGTTGATCAATATTGAAAGTGACTTGTCCCCTTATTCTGGCCCTGGTATGATGATTGCACCTTGTGAAGGAACTTATTGTGGGAACTTCTTCTTTTGATTATGGGAACAGACATCGTGTATCCAGAAGGTCCTGTTTCTCTCCATACTTTCCCTTGAGCTATGAACAGGCTAATGACCCTTACTCATAAAAGACTGACCTTTACATGTACAATTCTGTTTTACCGTTGTGTTAGTCCAAGAGGTTCATATAGCTCAACATGTAAATCAACTAACCAAAAATCTCTCTCATGCTATACGAGAAATCATAAAACTAGACACAAAGGTAAATGCACTCGAAGAGGCTAATCTATGGAATAGAAACGAGCTAAACTCTTTAAAGTTACGGTTGGCTCTCCAGTGCCATAAAGAATATAACTGGAAATTCAAGTCTTGCCTGGAGACAAAGAGCCTAACTTAGAGAGAAGGAACAGATAAAGGCAGAACATAAGTTACTCCATATACCTTTGCTAACTGATGATGTATAGCAGCCCTTTCTCTAAAGCCTACATTTCCACAAACACCTTCCCTTCCCCTGGCAACTGTGATGAGGATGGATAAGAGTATCTACAAACATATAGCTTAATCTTAGTGTTATTAAAATGTGAACACCCTGTTATTTTCTTAGTTACTCAACCTCACTATAATTGGGGCAGCTCCTCAAGAACACTTTTGTAAAACTTATTTCTGTACATTTTCCAAAAACATCTTATCACAGAGAACTATCCATTGTAAAAATTCCGTTTTCTGATGCCATGTTAACGTTTGACCTATAAATAAAGACACTAAAACCAAAAGGGCAGAGATGCCTGCCTGGTGACCAGAAAGATGCTCTTGGCTCTCTCATTCCCTTCCTCACCAACACCGTCCATGCTTCAGGGATCTCTGGACCTGGCCAGAGTTGGACTCTGGCAGGAAAGGGAAATTGACATCAACTGTTTTGTTTTAAATTATACTCATTGATCAGGGAAAAGGTTTATTAAATATATCTATCTTACTTGGTAGACTTAAAGGTTATTGACTAATTGATTTTAAAATATTGATGCAGCTGTGTGGAAATAATGATGATAAAAATACAGTTAAGTTTGAAGGTTTTAAATTTCTTTTTTTTATTTAAAAAATTTTAATGTATTTATTTATTTCTGAGAGAGAGAGACAGTGTGAGCAGGGGAGGGTCAGAGAGAGACACACACACAAACAGAATCTGAAACAGGCTCCAGGCTCTGAGCTGGCTATCAGCACAGAGCCCGATGCAGGACTTGAACCCATGAACCGTGAGATCATGACCTGAGCCAAAGTCAGACGTTTAACCAACTGAGCCACCCAGGTGCCCTGAAGGTTTTAAATTTCTTGAACATGCTTAGTATTTGCACAAAATAATCTCTTAGATCAGTATTTCTCTCCCTTGGCTGCCTTTTTGTTTCACTTGGGAGTTTTTAAAAACCTGAAGCCCTGGATGCTACCCAGTCCAATTAAATCAGTATCTCGAGGGGTAGGACCCAGGCATCAGTAATTTATAAAGCTTCCCAGATGACTGCTCTATATAGACAAGGATGAAAACCACCGAGAATGATCTGAATATGTGACGAGGCTTCAAGCTAACTTGGAAAATTTCTCAGCCAAACAGATGAAGATGTGAGTTATTTCAAAACATGAGTTTTAGTATTGAAATACAAAAAAAAAAATGCTTTTATTTAAAGGAAATGTGTCATGGTTTAAATTATTATCCCAAGTTCCCTGTTTTGAAGAATTGCAACCAACAGCTTCTCACTTTTTTATGTGTTTTCCATTACAAAAGATTTAGTGTCATACAAATTTGTTTTATTTAACCCTTAATTGAGACAAAGAGATGTTTTACTAAAATAAAATTAGACTTGATTTGTCCTCAATATGCAAGACGCATTGGAGATTTTAGGTATAGACATATAGATAGGTATAGACATAGACATAGACATAGACATAGATATAGATATAGATAGATACAGATACAGATATCTCACTATCAGAGATCGCATAAATATATATGTCATTATTTTTCAAATGAGGGGAAAAATTAGTTTAATTCTATTGTAAGAAGTATCAGTTTAGGGGTGCTTGAGTGGCTCCATCGAATAAGCATTTGACTTTTGATGCTGGCTGAGGTCATGATCTCACGTTTTGTGGGATCAAGCCCCGAGTCAGGCTCTGTGCTGACAGTATGAAGCCTGCTTGGGATTCTCTTTCTCTGCCACTCTCCAGCTCATGCTTGCACACATACACACTCTCTCTGTTTCAAAATAAATAATTAAACTTTAAAAGAAAAAAGTATCAGTTTAAAAGTGTGTCCAAATAGCTATAGTGGTATACTAATTTTTCAGAAAATATAAATATACAGAGAGGAAAGAAAATGATATTTGCTCCATATGTATATTGTCTAAGAATATAATTTTATTTAATATCCTTTAAAACAAGCATTTTTTCCCCTTTTTCATTTGAGGTAAGTGAGCCTAAATATTATCTTGTCCAAGATTTTATGCTTACTAAATGCTTGAGTCAGTAATTCAGTTAGCTTTTTCTAGTTTTAAAACCTAGGCTCATTTGTTGGTTAGATTATGTTGATTCAAATCCCTTAAGATAAATAACTTCAGTTATTTAACAATGTTCATTTGTTTTCAGGAAATTATTTGAAAGCTTAGGATTTAAGAAAAAATATGTTTACTTAAATATGCCCCCATTGGAATATAAATCTTATAAAATTCCTATTAAATGAATTATATTTTATTTTAACTTCTAATGCAGAAAACATTCTTTTTGTTTGTGTGAAGATTTCACAATCTTCCTCAGGCACTAAATGTATCAGACATGCTTTATGCAAATGATAGAGCAAAATTTCCATATGGACAAATTTTTAGCAATTAACATAGCTATTTTTATTAGTATACAGGTGTATACTATACATTTCAGAAATGACCTCATGGTAATATTTATTGTGATAATTTTTTTGAATTTTAATGTTTATTTATTTTTGAGAGAGAGACAGAGTGTGAGTGGGGGAGGGATAGTGAGAGAAGGAGACACAGAATCTGAAGCAGGCTACAGGCTCTGAGCTCTCAGCACAGCATCTGACACAGGGCTCGAACTCATAACCATGAGATCATAACCTGAGCTGAAGCTGGATGCTCAACCTACTGAGCCACCCAGGCATTGATGTGATAATTGTTTAATCCAGTGTTTTCCTGTAACCAAGAGGATTACTTCTATGTATTTTATTCAAAAGGCCAGTAAAATCAATATTATTGTAATTTTAATTATAAATCATGTGATTGCAAGGGTCCCATTCTATATCTTAAATTAAACATCTACTTTATCACACACATGTACTTTATATTTGTATATGTAAATAGATAACATGATTTGCATAGTGATAGAAAGAAATATTACTAACCTTTGTATTCTCAGTCTCTGCAGCTGTCTAGTCAAATATTTTAGTGTTATAGGATTAAATAAAATTATAAAATAATTAAATGATTGTATATGTCATCTATTAATTGCAGCTATAACCTGTTTATTTTATCAACAATAAAATGTTTCTAATTCTAAAATGCATTTTGATACCTGGTGCTCCTTGATATTATTATAGCTGTAGAATGAATATAAATGATCACTTAGATTATAGGAAAAAGAAAAATGTGGTCAGAATTAAATCATGCCTTATTTTAAACCAAATTTCTTTCAGTGTTTAGCTATCTCTTTTTAAAAATTATATAAAAGAGACAGATATTTTTATCTCTTTAGTTATCTCTTTTTTTAACATTGTATAAAAATAATCAAATGGGAGGCGCCTGGGTGGCTCAATTGGATAAGCTTCCAACTGTATCTCAGCACAGGTCTGATCTCAGGGTCATGAGTTCAAGACTGGTGATGGACTCAGTGTTGGGTGTGGAGATTCCTTCAAACAAACAAAGCAACAAATGATATTGAAAATGTAAAACAAAGCATCACCTTTTGAAGCATGAGTGAAAGAAGACTTGCTTATATAGGCGACTTTCATATTCGCTAGGTTATTTGAACATGACAAGAATACTACTTAAATACTTAGACTTATAATCTGTTATCTAGAGTCATAATGGTAGTGCAGTCACATCACAAATGGTTTTAGGAGCCCCTAACACTGTAGGTGTAGTGGAACAAACAGGAAACCATGTTTCCTTATAACCTAGTTGCAAAGGATATATGTCTTTTGTTAGTTGCTGCAGCAGGAGATATGTTATGGTTATGACTCTCCTGAAAGAGTCCAGGATGCTGCATAGAGAGCTTTCCACAAGTAATGAAAGTTAAAAGGTAGCTTAAAAGTTAGAAGGGTAAGTTGTGTTTTAGGGAAAGACAATCACAAGCAGTGTTCCCCCGCACCTAAGTGGCCACTTAAGAGTGTCTTCACTAATCATCAGGGAAATGAAGACTAAAACTACAATGAGAGATCACTTCACACCTATTAAAATGGCTATAATCAAAAAGGCAAGAGACAGTAAGTGCAGGTTAAGATGTCAAGAAAAGGAGACTTCTGCACCGTAGTGGGAATGCAAAGTGTCACCGCCATTATGGAAAATTGTACAAAGATTGCAGAAAAAATTAAAAATATAACTTTCATATGATTCACTAATCCTACTTCTGGGTATTTATACAATGGAGTATTATTCAGGCATAAAAAGAGGAAAATCTTACTGTTTGGGAAAACATGGATGGACTCTGAGAGCATTATGGTAAGTAAAATAAGTCAGAGAAAGACTGATATTCTATGATCTCACTTATTTGTGAAATCTAAAAAAGAACTCCACTCAGAAACAGGGAGTAGATTCATTGTTGACAGGGCAAGTGGATGCGAGGAGGGAAATGGATGAAAGTGGTCAAAGAGTACAAACTCCCGGTTGTAAAATGAGTAAGTTCTGAGGATGTAATGTACAGCATGATGAATAGAGGTAACAATACTGGAATGTATACTGCATACTTGAAAGTTCCTAAGAGACTAGATCGCAAAAGTTCTCACTCTACTCACAAAATGGTAACTTTGTGAGTTTAAAGATGTGTTATATGGTATGGACAAACTAACTTTACTGTGGTAATTATTTCGCTGTGTATATAATGTATATGCATAAAGTACATTTCTACAGATAACATATATATGTATAAACTCATCACATTGTACAAACACAAAATTATTTATTGAGGAACCTAACTTTAAGAAAAGTATTTACTATAAGAACCAGCAAATCAAAGAAATGAATAAAGTAAACATTACCAGCTTCGCAATAATTTCTAATAATGTGGAGGGTTTTGTCTCAAGAAATACTTTGAAAGAGGGCTAGACAAGGGTACCTGGGTGGCTCAGTAAGTTAAGAATCCAACTCTTGATTTTGGCTCATGTCATGATCTCACAGTTTGTGAGTTCAAACCCTCCATTGGATTCTATGTTAACAACACAGAACTTGCTTGGGATTCTCTCTCCCTTTCTCCCTGCCTCTCCCTCTCACCCTCTCCCTCTCTCTCTCTCTCCCAAAATAAATAATATTTTTTTTTTAAAAAAAAAGGGGGCTGGCTAGTATAAGTAACAAGCAATGTGATTTGTATAAGATACATAATTACCAGAGATTCAAAATGATTTGGATGTCAAGACCAATGATGCCACAATGCATCAAGAAGGCACGAAAAGATTTACTACTCACATAATGGGACTTTCTGATTTAGTGGTTAGGATGGGGAATTGGTGTGAGGATTCCTGTGAAAAACCCAAGCATGAGTGTTTGCAAAGAGTCTGCAAGCTTTATCTGCTTCTCTAGCTATAGCGCAAAGACAGGAAGGGGGCTGTGAGGCCTGAAAGCTGTCAGTGATCAAATATCAAATACAGAAAGGCTTGTATCTTACAAATAGCATTCTAGGACCACAATGCAATTAAGAAAAAATAATTAAGGAGAACTCAGGGGAAAAATATCTTTGGAAATTAAAAACATCATTTCTGAATACACCAACATTAAAAAAAGAAAATCTAACAAAAGGAGGAAATTGCACTGTTACTATTTTTTTATAAAGCTATAAAAAATTAAGCTGTAATAATTAAGTCTGTGATTTTGGCAAAGAAATAAATGAACTGACAAGTAGAATACTACAAAAACAAAATGAAACAGAAAAACCAAAAGCAAAACTGAGGACACAACTAGAAGGTAGCCTTCCGCAAGCCAAGAAGAGATATCTTATGAAAAACCAACGCCGATGGCACCTTGATCTTGGACTTTCAGTCTTCAGAACCATGAAAAAATACATTTCTGCTGTTTAAGCCACCCAATCTTTGGTATTTTGTTATGGCAGGCCTAGTTGATGACTACACAGCATAGCAAAATAGTACTAAATATAAAATAACAATTTATTGTTTCTCATGATTCTGTGGAAAATCTAGTGGTTCTTCTGTCTGCCCTACCTGGAGTCAATTGACAGCCACAGTTTTTTTGTGGCTGTAATCATCTGACATCTAGGCTGGAGGTAGAGGTTTTTCTCAGAGAATCAGCCCAGTAGAGCTTCACCATATGCCAGCCCTCAGCGTTCCATCACACTGGTATTGGTTAATTGCAGATAAGGTGCAGTGCTGCTAAGACTTCACCTCGGATGCCCAGAGCACATCTCTAATCTCGGATTTTTGGATTTGTCTTGAGTGGAAGGGTGTTCCTATGTGCCCGGTCAGCATCACTACACTAAACACTAGTCCTCACGAGCTTCTATATTATACACTGTCTTCATTTCTGGGTGAGTCCTTCCGAGTGCGAGCCTGGCTCTTCGTTCACTTTCTTTCTCATCCAATGTTTCCAATATACATTTTATAACATAGTTCCTTTAAGGCAAAGTTTTTAAAAACTTCACTGTTTAAAAAATGCCTCCTTTGAAAATTTAAATTCTGGACTTTCAAGACTGCTCTTCCCTAAGATTTCTAGATCATATTTTGAGACATTATAGCTAGCATTATTTTTTTCATTATGTAATCTTGCCACCAAAATTTGAATGCCTCTAGTTAAATAAGAAGAGAGTTGCTAAATCTGTCAGATTACATTTCATTATGCTGCTCTAGAAAACAGTCTAACAGTCTCAGAAGATTATAAAAGCAGTAGTTCGTTTCCTTTTCTTAGTTCATTTCCATTTTGGGTCACTGGTTGGTCCTCTCAGTGTCATCTAAGTTACAGGATAAATGACAGAAGCTTCCATCTTGAATATTTCTATACATTATAGCAGACGAGAAGAAACATCTGCACTTGATTCTTAAAGCTTCTGCCTCAAAGTAACTCATGTCCTTTTACATTGCATTGCCAATGTGGTCACCTGCTATTCCTGAGTTGAACAGTGAGAAATTGTGGTTTCTCCATACAGAAATGTGATGCAAGGAGGGAAAATGGAATGTTTCCAAATCTAGTGTGGTCACATCTAGGAAGGGCAGGTTAAACTATACTGCCACATTCTTTTTTGTTAAAAATGTCTATTACTAAATATTATATGAAATATTTGCCAAGAATGGTACACAATGTTTTACATCTGCATCTGTTATCTTAATGAATCCCCACCATAATTTCATGAGAAAATTTCCTAGACACACAATTTTAGTGATAGTTCTGCATAAACCTAAACTTGTGATTCCTGGTTCGATAGTTTTGGACAAATTACTCTAACACTTGCAATTATGAAATATAAATGGCTATATGTTGCTCCAGAATTATAATGCATTGCACATGTATAGTTTGTATATTATACTAGTGGCTCTTCTAATTTTTTACTTATAAAATCCATTCATACATCTATTCAGCAAATATGTACTGAGTGGCTAATATGTGGGGAAAAAAAATTCTCTAGGGCACAGTGTTGAATGTGGCCTGCCATTATGAGGTATACTTCTCGTGGATAACACAGACACATCACTAAAGTAATAAGTAATTTCCAAAAAGTGTATAAAGAGTTATATAAGTATAAACGGTAGGGTCTTTTTTATGCTTATTTATTTATTTTGAGAGAGAGAGAAAGAAAGATAGGGAGAGAGAGAATCCCAAGCAATCTCCAGACTATCAGTGTGAAGCCCAATGCGGGGCTCGATCTCACAAACATGGGGTCATGACCTGAGCTAAAACCAAGAGTCAGATGCTTAACCAGCTGAGCCACTCAGGTGCCCTAAGAACTGTTTTAATCTTGCATTTAGAGAAAACCACACTGAGAACCCACTTTTGAACTGCAACTCAAAAGGTGAGTGGAAAAGTTATTCCCCAAAAACATTCAGAGTTAAAATGTATCACATTCTACACCGTTACCATGTAATCAGGCATTTGTTTCATCTTTAACTCCATCGTCACCCAGAGCACAGTTGTGCAGTTAGAAATTATCAAAGTTTCCTATTTACTGACAACTAAAGTACAACTATAGTTGTTTAGCACATTCTCAAGTATTTTTTTTGACTAAGCAATTTATCAAAAAGCATTGAGGTAAGCATGTCTGAAACATGGTGAGCTTTGCAGAAAGCGTGTTAATATGCTTTGGAGTTCTAAATGTGATGACTCCCCTCCCACCTCCCACAACTTCTGTCCCTCCTGTATAATTGAGGATGAACACAGGCAGTTCTAAAGAGCTTGCAGTCAGTGAGCTGGTGCACTTTGTGGCCTGTGGTAAAATTGCTCTTCATCAAGTCAGTTCCTTTTGAACTTGGCCTGCACAGTTGTCCTTGATTCATCTCAGCTGTCATTCTCAATATGGCACAAGCATTTTCCATCACTTTCATATAGAGTCATAAACTTTATTTTTCTGTATAATGCAAAAATAGATGTAATAATTGATATAAATTGTTATTGTCCCTATATGATCCAGACATTTGAGTGCATGAACAAACTTTAAATAACATATAAGGCTATTTGTCCACATAGGCAACTGCACATATACCTTTTTCTCCTCTAAATTAAAGTTTGATTTTTCTTTTGGAATTCTATAATGTGTACTTTATTATAAACATTATGCAATTATCATATAATATCAACTGTGTAAGAAGCATTTGTCTCACAAAGTTTTAGGATTTCAGTACTGATTGTAGGAAAATATTAATTTTAACAAAGTTCTTTTCTCAAGTGATGAATAATATATTGCAGATAAGTCCTTGGGAAACTAATTTAAGAATACAAAGAGGGGAACTTGACAAGGCACAGGTTATCTACAAATATTTATTTATTTGTTATAGGAAAATATTGAACTCCCAATTTCATAATAATAAATATTAAACCAAAAATTTCAACAACTCTTGAAAGTAGTTATATCAAAAGAAGTCTTTAATTTTTAATTGTCCCTATATTGTCTCAGCAATTAACCTGATGATACAATACACAAGTTAAACAATAGGAGTGTGTGTGTGTGTGCATTAAATTAAATAGAATTACTAGTGACAAAATTATCATTTTTGGCAAATGATTGCTGACTACAAGAAACACTTCATTGAAAAAAAATAAGTCATGGGAAATGAAAAAATATCTAAGATGGACTTAAGAGACAATAGACTCACTAAATCCATTGATCATTCTCTCATGAGAAGAAAAGAAAACCTAAATATTCTATTATTTCTACAACTTTCAATAAGAGAATTCCTATTCTAACTCAGACTCTACTTTCTACAGCCTAATATAAGCTCTTCCTGGTCTCTTTGCTCGTTGGCTATTCTCTAAAATAAGTTATGGCTAATATTACATTATTTTAAGTGCATTTCTCCTAGTGAAATAAACAGTGATTAAGATATGCATTTATTTCTGAAATATTTTATCTATATCTTCATATTATCCATCCGTTTTCACATTTTTATATTGGCAAAGCTGGTTCAGAAATTTTTATTTAATGCCGGCAAAAATTTGTTGCTGTTATTGTTATCTGTGGTGATATATAATCAATTTGCTATTCCAGAAGGTGGATTTTTTTTTATCAGCAACATATTAGTAAATATGCTTTGAAGAAAACATTATCCTAAGAATCTGTGAAATGAATTGTGTTAGTGAATAATTCAATTCTGATTGCAAATTGTCCCTCTACTTCCCATTCAATGTTTTATTAAGTTCTTTTTTTTTTTAATCAAGCTAAAATATCCAGGGTTATAGCTCTAAATTGAAATAGAGGTCTGGAATTATTTCACATACTTATTATTAAAATACAAGGGTTACTATCTCTTCCTGGTAACCATATTTCGCTGTTCTTTCAATATGCTTTTTCTGATGCCATTTTTAACTTTTCAGTTAAAATTAGATGCCCTATTGATAGCAAGTAAACTGAAGAGCTTATATTTAGATAAATTTGTGAAATACCTTATGGGCAGATAATATGATGGTATCAATGATAGTCAAGTTGATTTTTATAAAATAGTTGGCTGATGGTTAAGCTAAACTATGGAAATTTATGTACTGTGTTTATATGATGTATTCCTTATTTAAATAATGAGAAACAGGTATACAAGTAATGCATGTTTTATTTATTTGTATTTTTTATGGCTAATGATATTTTATTTTATTATTATTTTTTGTTTTCATTTTAATTCCATTTACTTAACATATAGTGATATATTATTTTCAGATGTATAATATAGCGACTTAACATTTAATGCATTACCAGGTGTTCATGATGCACAGCAAGCACATTTCTAAATTCCCAAGGCAATGTGTTTTTAAATCCCAAAGAGTTTCTATTCATATCCCATTTATTTACTGATTCTAGAATTATGAAGCTGTTCTAAAAATGTATAACAGCTCCCCGATGCCTGGTTTATTAAGCAGAAAAAAAAAAGCCAAACTATACATAAAAATAGAACAAAATAATTTTTAACAAATAGGATATACACAATATGATGAACATTAATATTTAATATTATGATTTACTGTAGCTTCCATTTATATATAATTATAATTTATAATTAAAATTATTCATGTTCATAATTTATCCTATTACTTCCTTTGCAAGTACTTTCATTGACTAATATTTAGCATGTTAGTTAATGAATCATTTTAATATTTAAAAAATTAATGTTTTTTATTTATTTACTTTTATTATTGAGTGAGAGAGACAGAGTGCAAGCAGGGGAGGGGGGGAGAGAGAGAGAGAGAGAGACAGAGAGAGAGAGAGAGTCCGAAGCTGACTCTAGGCTCTGAGCTTCAATACAGAGCCTGATGAGGGACTGGAATCCACAAACCATGAGATCATGACCTGAGCTGAAGTCAGATGCTTAACTGATTGAGCCATCCAGATGCCCCACCATTTAAATATTTTTACTGAAGTATAATTGATGTGCCATTAAATGTGCATATTTACTGTACTATTTGATGATTTTTTTTCAGTTTGAGGTTTTGATATATGCATAAACCCCTGAAATGAACATTGGAATTAAATTAATGAATATATTTACCAACCCTAAGAGAATCCTCTTTTGTAATCCATCCAGACCATTCCCACCCTCTTGCTCATAACAATGAATCTTCTTCCTGTCATTATAGTTTAGTTTGCATTTTTTAGAGTTGTATATAAGTGAAATATTACATTATGTACTCATTTTTATCTGTTTTTTTTCACTCAGCTTGTGTTTATTTTCAGATTTATTCACATTTTTGTGTTTATCAGTAATGTCTTTTCATTGTTGAGTCACATTCCGTTTTATATGGTATATTCCATTTTATAACTTAATTTTTTAATCTACTCAACTGTTGATGGATATTTAGGTTGTTTCCACTTTGAGTCTATTAATAATAAAGCTCTGAAAATTTGTGGAAAAATTTTTGTGTGAGGGTAAAAATCTAGGAATGCAATGGCTAGAATATATAAAAGCTTAAGTCAGGAAGAATTAGTGAAGACTATATTATAGAAAATAGAATGCCAAACTTTTTTACAAAACTGTCATTTTTAGTGAATGGAAATTTGTTCCAGCTTATAAACAATGCCAACCAATTGCTGTTTTACAAATAGAACAAATAATATATTTATTTGTTCTTTAAAGAACTTTATTGTGTCATTGAAGTTTAACCTCTCAAGTTACAAGATTAGAAATATCTGATACTCATACTGATGTGGTTGAATAGATATTTGAACTATTTCTTTATTATTTTCAACCATGTGATTCACTGAATATTTTAACAGGCTAAACTTGTATATTTTGAAAGGAAGCATGAATTTTAAGAAGTTTGTTCTTTGAATACTTTTTGTGTGTAGAGATATACTTTATAAACACAAAATTGTCAAAATTGTAACTCATATTCTGTTTTTTTTAATATGATTCCAGTAATACTTCAAAGGTAATACATGTTTTCAAAGATAACTGATTGTTAATTTCCTTTTTGTTTTCCACTTAAGATACTTATAATAGTATAAGAATGATTTATTTAATGTCTATCTATAACAACCCTTTTTTATATAGTCTTAATTTGTTATTTTAAGATTTCAAATTAATCAATAATTTGTAAACATTTCTCTAGCTTAAAATATTCCTTTTTGATAATTTTATACTATCCAAATTTTCACACATTTATTAAAGAAATTAACATATTCAAAAGGAATTAACATTTTAAGAGATTCCTCTCTACACTGACATGCTTAGTCTGACCATTTTATAAACTTACCCTACTAATTTTGTAGTCTACTCTCTGATGATCCCTATGATCTGTTACCTGGATCTGTATAATTGTCTCTATGCTCTCTATTTGTTTCCACTCTATCATGGGAAACCTGGAAAGATGCTTTGAGAACACAAATCATCTCATGTATTCTTTGGCTTAAAATTCTCCTGGGGTGCCTGGGTGGCTCAGTTGGTTAAGCGTCCAACTTCAGCTCAGGTCATGATCTCACGGTTCCTGGGTTCGAGCCCCACTTGGACTCTGTGCTGACAGCCAGCTCAGAGCCTGGAGCCTGTTTCAGATTCTGTGTCTCCCTCTCTTTCTGACCCTTTCCTGCTCACTCTGTCTCTCTTTCTCTCAGAAATAAATAAAATGCAAAAACATAAATATAAAATAAAAGTCTCATAATGTTTTCCAATACAATTTTAAAAAAATCAGGAACTCCTGGCAGTAGCCTTCTACATATTCCAAATGAGCAATGTTTTTTTCCTGACCATATCTGTTATGATCCCAGGTGAGCAAGAGTTATGATTATTTTGTTATATCCCAAGAATCCAGAACATCCTGGGACATAGTAGCCACCCAATACGTATTTGTTGGATAGACGAATAAATGTTTGCCCTTTTCTTTCCTTAATGTAATTGTATTCCTGTACTCTTATCTAAGTTTCAAAAATGTTTATTCCAAGTAAAAGAATGAGGCATCTGGGTGGCTCAGTGAGTTAAGTGTCCAATTCTTGGTTTTGGCTCAGGTCATGATCTTGCAGTTTGTGCGTTTGAACCCCACATCAGGCTCTGTGCTGGCAGGGAGGAGCCTGCTTGGGAATCTCTCTGTCTCTCTCCTTCTCTGCCCCTCCCCTGTTCTCGATCTCAAAATAAATAAATAAACTTAAAAAAATTAAAAAATAGAAAAAAAAACCAAGTCAAAGATAGTTGTTGACTATAGGTAAGGAAGAAAAGAAGCATCCACTGTAATGACAAGTAAATTTACCCAGCAATATCTCTTGGGAAAGAAAATATGCAGGAAATGCCTGTGCCCAGGGGCTGGAGAACAAAAGGGATATATCGAATACTTGCAAATATACTTTCTGTGCTAATGTATTGGAAGTTTTTGTTGTTTGTTTTGTTTTAGATTGGCTTTTTTTTTTTTTGTAAACACTGTGCACTAAATTAGCTGAAGTTGAACTTTATCCAAAAATCTAAATGGAAGTCTCAAATAGATATGAAAGAGTGAAGATGGTAAGGAATAAAAGCTTCAGGGAATTTGTTCTCATTTGAAAAGGGATGTTTCTAAAATTGGATTTATTAAGTGTGAATGTATAAACAGGATCTCTCTGAACTGGGTTGGTTTTTTTTTTTTCTTACTAGTGTAAAAGATTTGTCTGCCACTCTTGGGTATAGTCCCAAGAGAAGAGTTCCTTTTGAGTGTGGCTCCTCTGTTCCCTGAGGCAATAAAAAGGGATGGCTCTGCTGTGTTGTATTTATATCAAGTGGTGAGAAATTATGCTGAAATCTGTCTGAGAATTTTTTGGGGGCTTCTATTTTCTATAATATAGTCTTTACTAATGCTACTTGACTTACAACCCTTGTCAAGAATGATGCACAAACACTATCATGATTTTTCTGATTTTGAAATAGTGACTGCTAGGGATTTATAGAGTAACCACATCATGGGGGGAAAATTCAATGAATTAAAATCTATTCTTTCAGTTAAATAATATAGCTTTGAGAAGATAGTGTATTACAATTCAAAATCAGGGTTATATTACATTAAATATTAAAATTACTGTCTTAGTAAAGCAATATCAAATAAACATGGATACTGCTTGTCCTACATCTATTTTTTTTTCATTATTTTCTGTATGTTCATTTTAAGTGCTTTGTTCAGCATAGGTTTATATGCCATGTGTTTTATATAGATATAACTTGATTTACCTTCAGTGTATCTGATTTATTTATATGCTTTCTTAAGTTTATCTTTAATGATTACATCTTTACACATTCTAAAATATGTTAGCATCTTGTGATTATTTATTAGGTATGAATGGGCTGGATGTGATACTCATATATGCTTTTGCTACATGATATATACATTTACATTCTAAAGTATTTACTACATTTAATATATATAGCTTAGTGTGTGAAAATGATTAAAGAACTATCATCTATCCTACATTAATCACAAGAATGTTTATGATAAAAATTTCCTCAATTAAACCAGAAATTGATGAATCACTTTTGTAGAGCCACTACTGAAGGTTCTCAAAGATAAACATGACTTTGTAAGACTTTTTTTCCAAGTTTTATTAATATGGATTCATTCCCCAAAATGGGCTGCCTATACAAATGCAATTGTTATTAATTTTTATATTTATTCAAACTTTATTTTCAATTCTTCAAAAACCTTTTATATGCTATTAGGACTTTATGTATCGATACATTAATAATCTCTCATGGGTAGACGTTTATATTTAAATAGTAATAATAAATTTTTTATTAACAATTATTAAGTGGCTTTCCTGTGTAAGACACTGTGATAATTTGTCTCACAAATTGATTCATATGGAATATTTGTTTATTAAGCAAAATTACACAATAAGGAAGCCTTTCTTATTATTCCTATTTCATAGAGAAGGACAGTGAGAGGGGTTATGTGACTTGCTCAAAGCTGCATATCCAGTAAGAGGAAAAACTGGAATGTAAATCAAGTTATTCTAATTTTGGACACCATCATTCTAATAATATGCATTATGTTGATACAGGCATTTTTGTGGATGAAGATGGTAATTGTGATTATAATGATAATGTTATGTGACATAAACCATTTTAGTGTTAAACTTCTGCTTGGCAGACATGATTTGCCCCACTTGCATATCCCAAGGGAGAAAATGCAGGCAGGCTTATTTTGGGTCTGATGCAAGCTGTGCCCTCCAGTTCTGCTTTACCAACTGTAAAGATGATAGTTTCATTTTTACTTCATCTCCCCATTTCTTTTATTCTTAGGGAAAACATCAGCATTTTTGGACTATTACTGCATATTATAGAAAACCTCTGGGAGTGCCTATATGGCTCAGTCAGTTAAGCATCCAGCTCTTGATATTGGCACAGGTCATGATCTCATAGTCATGAGAACAAGCCCAGCATTGGGGTCTATGTTGAATGTAGAGCCCTGCTTGAGATCGTCTCTCTCCCTCTTGCTCTCTTCCCCTTCCCCACTCACTCACACTCTCTTTTTCAAAATAAATAAATAAACATTAAAAAAATCCTCTATAACTGACAAAAAAAAAAAAATGATCCACAGCACATAACATATTTTAAGTGATGATCACTAAGATAAGAAGATACAGTTTCAAATAAACAACAAAACCAAAAAATATGAAAACACAAAAAGTAAACTTGTTATTTCTTCAGCTTAAATGAAGTTAAATAAACCAATTAGGGGCAATGCATCTGGAAAGATTAGGAATATATGAAGTGGAGAAATACAGTGCAGAAGAAAACATAAAAACTTTGAGTCAGGTACAAATGTATTCCGATTCATGTTCCCCTATGTACAATATTTTCTTTAATAAATTACATACACAATTGAAAGATCAGTTTCTTCATTTTTGACTATTACTGCATATCAATTACTACTGGGGCACCTGGGTGGCTCAGTTGGTTAAGCGTCCAACTTTCGCTCAGGCCATGATCTCATGATCTGTGAGTTCGAGCCCCACATCGGGCTCTGCGTTGACAGTTCAGAGCCTGGAGCCTGCTTCAGATTCTGTGTCTCCCTCTCTCTCTGCCCCTCCCCTGCTCATGCTCTGTCTCTCTCTTAAAAATAAACTTTTTTTTTTAATTTAAAGTCAATTACTATTAAAATAATTAGTCTTTATATTTGATTTGTAACAGTTTTATTATTATGTGTCTCTGAATTTTGGGGGGGAGTGCTATTTTCTGACAGGATCTGTAGTAATTTTTAATTTGTATCTTGATGTTTTTCATGAATTTCATGAAAGTTCCAGGCAATAACTCTCAAATATTGGTTCTGACATATTTTCTTCTTCCTCTCTTTCTGGTTCTCCAGTCATTGCTCTGTTCATCTTTTTGATTCCACCTCCTATGACTCCGAATACATTTTTCTTCATTTTCTTTCCTCCAATTTTCCAGTTCACCAATCATCTCTTCAATTTCGTTCAATGAGCCTTTAAACACAGCTCGTGAGTTCTTAGTTTTATGTATTGAGTTTGGAATTTCCGAATCTATTTATTTCAGTCATTTAATGTATTTCATTTTTCTTTCCCTTCTTTAAAATCTATTTCAACTAAGTGCAGTCCAAATCAACAGAATTAAGACCTGCACCTTTCAAGTAGCACAACAAACGTGTCAGCATGGTCGCACACAGGCACATAAAAAATTTATTTCCAAAATAATTCTCCAGGGGTACCTGGGTGGCTCAGTCAGTTGAGCTTACAGGTCTTGATTTTGGCTCAAGTCATGGTCTCAGAGTCATATGATTGAATTCCACACTTGGAACCATGATGAGCTGGAGTCTGCTTAAGATTTTCTCTCTCTCTCTCTCCCTTTTCCCCTCTCCTAGAGTTGTCCTCTCTCTGTGTCTAAAATAAAATTTTAAAACTTCCAAACTATATTTTCAACATAATGTTTACACAAAAAGCATTTCCTAAGGGCTCCTGAGTGGTTCAGCTGATTAAATGTCCAACTCTTGATTTCAGCTCAGGTCATGATCTCATGGTTTCATGAGTTCAAATGCTGCATGGACTCTGTGCTGACAGCACAGAGCCTGATTGAGATTCTCCCTCTTTCTCTGCCCCTCACTCACTCATTTTCTCTCTGTCTCTGTCAAAAACAATGAATTTAAAACCTTTTTTTCCTAAGCACATCAGTTAACTATTGTTCTATAATAAACTTCCACAAATCTCAGTTACTTAAAATAAGAATATTTATTATTTCTCACTAGTTTGCAGATCATCGAGGCTTGTGGATATTCTTAGAGCTGACTATTGATCTCCTCTGACTTTGCCTTTGGCATGAGTTATTATCTTGGTTGTATATTGACTGCTTTAGGACATTCTCGGTTGGACAATTCCTCTCTGACCCCCACCTGTACTCTTATATTCCAACAGGCTAACTCAGGCTTGTCCTCATGGTAGTTTTAATAGGAAATAAAATTGTATGAAGGCTCTTGAGACCTAAACTTGTAACTAACATATCATCACTTCTCAAAATTCTATCGGCCAAAGAAAAGCACAAAGCCTGCCTAGAATAAATGGGGGAGGACATTGATTCTATTCCTTTTTTTAAAACTTTTTAATGTTTATTTATTTTTGTTTTTTTTTTTTGTTTTTTTTTTTTTTAATAATTTTATTTATTTCTAGGAGAGAGAGAGAGACAGACAGCGTGAGCAGGGGAGGGTCAGAGAGAGAGGGAGACACAGACTCTGAAATAGGCTCCAGGCTCTGAGCTGGCAGTCAGCACAGAGCCCGACGCGGGGCTCGAACCCACGAACCGCGAGATCATGACCTAAGCGAAAGTCGGACGCTTAACCGACTAAGCCACCCAGGCGCCCCTGTTTATTTATTTTTGAAAGAGACAGAGACAGAGTGTGAGCTGGGGAAGGGCTGACAGAGAGGGAGACACAAAATCTGAAGCAGGTTACAGACTCTGAGCTGACAGCACAGAGACCACCCAGGGCTCAAACTCACGAAGGGTGAGATCATGACCTGAGCTGAAGTCAAACGCTTAACTGACTGAGCCACCCAGGTCAGTGGCTTGATTTCTTGATCGAAAGGTTTGCAGTCACACTGCAAACTGCATGCATGTGAATGATTAGAGAAAGTGATATTTTTTCCAATCAATCCAGTATGTCAGCTTGTACTTGAAATTTTCTGACTTTACTAAAGCTGCTAATGTTACCAAAGTTTACTATATAGCGCAGTGATACTAAAATTTATAATCATGTCTAAAGGGCTTTTTTAATCAAATAAGAATGAGCAAGAATATTTTAATAACTATATAAAATAATAAATAACAATAAAGGTTTTATCAAAAAGTTTATTAGCACATCAGTTTAACACTAGTTCATGACTTTTAAAGCCATTATGCATAATTTAATTAAGGACACAGTAGAAGACACATAAATATTTCCTATACTGAGTGGGACATACAGGCTTTCAGTTATGGAATGAATCAATCATGGGAATAAAGGGTACAGCATAAGAAAAAATATTCTCCCATGTTTTGTCTATAAATAAAAATGATTTATATTAAACTAATTATTTTCTATAATTACAATAGCCAAAGAGTAAAATTATCATAGTTATCAGAAGAATTTAATCTTGTCTTGTCCTTCAAATGCTAGCTGAGTTTAATATTCCACTTTATAAGTCATATATTTGCATTAACACATACAAATATAATACTGAAAAACTTTTAAGAAACAGGAATAAATGTTTTAAATGATATAATGTTTTAGACAGCATTAATGCTATAGGAAAAACCAAGAAAGTAAACAAAAATTTTTTGTTTTTACTTCATAGACTTTAATTCAAACTTCTAAGTGCATAAAGGATTTTAGATATGCATTACTGAATTAATTTTGACATAGTACATTTTATAAGCCCAGTGACCTCAATTATGGAATAATGAATGATTGCAAACACTCTTAATCCAGGGGCCTGGTATTATGTCTTAATTTCTGAACACAATTCAATACTTACCTAATAACTTTAAGTCAAGGTCATCTTAGTTATAAACGCTCACATCATTCATCTTTCTTTCTGTATTTCATAAAGAAAGAAACTGCTTCTTTTCTTAAAAATGCCTTTATAGTATACTAAAAACATAAACATAAAATAAACATATATTATTAATTTTCTCATGAGGAAAATGTCATTTTTTGGTCCACCAACATCTACCAGAAAAAGCAAAAACACTTTTCTGGGGCTTCTTTAATAACAGTCAAATAATTTGTCGAAATGATATATTTTAATTCTTTAAAGTTAATACATGGTTAAGAGAATTATATTCCCTGCTGCATAGTGTATTCCATAATACCTAGCAAAATGTAGTTACTTTTCAAATATTTGTTTAATAAAGAATTACATAAATCATAATTGAAAGTAAATATTAAACTGTCAACAAGTTTTAATTTAAGTTGTTAGGCCATAGTTATTTAATTATCAAAGACCTTCTTTAATCATTGACAAAATGAGCATATGGGAGGCGAAATTTTCCAAGGACAAATTCCAAAGCACAAGTGTCTTTTTCTCTTTGATTTCACTTTCCTCATACTGTCACTAATCCCCCTCTTCCACAGATTATTTTCACCTTTCCTTTCACCCTTATATCCCTCCCCTCAACACACAGATATCCAGAGCACAGATATACAATACAATCAGTGCATTTACTGAGACCTGACATTCTTTTTCTTTTTTCTTTTTTTTATTTTTTATTTGAATTCCAGTTACTTAACATACAGTGTAATATCTGTTTCAGGCGCACAATAGAGCTATGCAATACCTGCATACAACACCTGGTGCTCATCAGAAGTGCCTCCTCAACCCCCATGAGACCTGATACTCTTCAATAGTGCCATGGGAAGTCTGCTGACATTGGGTCTTGCCACCACAACTCCATTCCTCTGATCTCTGTATCTCTAGGAATTCGCCGATATCTGCAGGTCACAAAACAAGGTGCTATGCAAGCTTAGCGTCCTGGAAAGATGAATGCCCTGGATAAAATAGAGTAAAATGTTGTCTAGAGAAATGGAGCTTGAAAAAAAAAAATGGAGTGAAAGAAAGGGTTTCATTGAATGTGAGGCTAAGATTACATCATACCCTCTTCCCTCTTCCTGTTCACAGAGAATTCCTTTAGAAACTTAAAAACACCAAGGAAATAAATAAAACATTAAAAATTTAAAAAAGGGGGGGGCGCCTGGGTGGCTTAGTCGGTTAAGCGTCCGACTTTTGCTTGTGTCATGATCTCGCGGTTCGTGGGTTCGAGCCCCACGACAGGCTCTGTGCTGACTGCCAGCTCAGAGCCTGGAGCCTGTTTCAGTCTGTGACTCCCTCTCTCTCTGACCCTCCCCTGCTCACGCTCTCTCTCTCTCTCTCTCTCTTCTAGAAGTAAATAAAACATTTAAAAAAATAAAAAATAAAAAGAAACTTAAAAACAGCAAGGAAAAACAGGTCTTTGCTTTCTCTGAAGTTAAATTTTATATTAACCAGTAACAGGGCCTGCTGAGTTCCTCTTAAATATTCTTTAAACACTCTGGAGAAAGTGAAGAAAGATTGTAACTTTTGATTTTAAGTAATAATTTATTGATATGGTTGTCCACCTCATTTATAAAAGTCTTTTAATAAAAGTTTGTTAAAGATAAATAAGTGTATGATAGATATGACCTCACTTCCTGTAAGAATCTTAGTTTTTCTCCTTTAGAGTAATATTACCACTACTCGGCTTTGTATTATTTCCTCTATTTTCTCAGTTGACCAAGAGTTTTCATATTATTGAAGTCTTTGAAATCAGATACCATGGGGGAGGACAGATAACTTCAGCTCGCAGAGTCCTGTGTCAGTGGTCCCCAGGATCAACCACAGGTTTGGGAATTTTCTAGAACTCACCAGACTCAGCATGCACTCACATGCACGGTTATGACTAACTGCAGCAAAAAGGTACAAAGCAAACACAAAGGGAGAAGGTACACGGGACAAATTCCTGAGGAAACCAGGTACAAACTTCCAAGAGTCCTTTCCAGTGGAGTCGCACAAAACTTGCTTATTTCCTCTAACAGTGAGTTGTAACGTGTGAAATATTGTCTACCAGAAGAAAGCATTACTCAATGCCCACTTGTCCTATTCTGCAAAATTCCAGACTCTCAGATGATAAGTTAGCATTCAATGTAAAACGTATTGTTTGCACAAATAATTTAGGGACAATGAGCCATTCATGAGTTCTGAGAATGGTGGAACTTCCCCGAAATCCAAGTTCCCAGATGCCAGCTAACAGACAGCCTTACAAGCAGTTCCTTCGGAGGATAATCTCAGAACTGTTGTGCTAACTCTTTTCTGCATAATCTTCATTTGAAAACTGGGAATAATGCTTCTTTAGAAATGTAGTGTATCGTAAATACGTATATGTCACGTTGCAGGGCTCTTTATCGCATCCTGTGTTTATTATTTTCAGAAACGATTTGTTTGTATTGTTAATATGAATCATTTCTTTGTGTAGTTTGACTAACGAGAATTGAAAAACATTAACCTTTTTTTTTCTGTCAGTATTTATAGATCTTGTCCTTGCATTTTGTCAAATAGGTTTAAGGTGTGCTCTTTGGCTTTCAAAAGGTCAGGCCAACAAGCTTTGCATTGTAATGAAAATTGTGAAAATTGCAGATTGCAGTTTTACTGACACTAATGTGTCAGTAAAGATGAGCCTCTGTTGACATTTTATATATTCTACCTATTTATGTATTTAATACTTGTTTGTCCTCACTAAAACAAAGTATATAAGACCAGGAATCTTTACCTTTTTTCCCCACCAATAGATCTTCAGTGTCTGGAATAGTATGTAGAACAATAATAGGTGGTTAATAAGTATTTGTTCAATTAATTAATTAATAATTACTGAATAATTAATCAATTACTTAATTACTGAATTAATAATTAACCTGAAGCCTTTCAGGTTTCAGCTCATTCTTTATCTGTTTCCTTCTCTGCCTTCTCTTACCTTTTCCTGTTTCCCTTCCTCCACCTTTCCTTTCTCTTCTTTCTCTTGCTTTCTGGCAATTTAAGCAATGCATTAAAATATATTTTTTCATGTTATTATCCATTATCTGGATATTGTAGGAGACTCTTTAGTAGTAATATCAGGTCTGTTATACCATGTAATCTTTAGAACTGAGTTCACTTTTTTAATTAGTTAAATGAAAGTAATATAATACCATACAGAATTTTGAGGGACATTTCATCAGCCAAAGAATAAGAAAACATTTCTCAATTTATACACATTAATAACTGATAATATTTGTTTTCCGGCACTTTGGAAAAATCTGCGTGGTTTTGCTCATTGAAGTTTCATTTTAGCTTTATAAGGTATAATATAATTTATTTTATACATTTTATAAGGTAGAATGCAGTTTATTTTGTATACACGCTACAAAGTATATATAACATATACTTCAAAGTTTATATATTAACTTTTTAAACTTAGTATTCAAATTTCCTTTGTAGAAGGTTTTTAAAAATTCTTTTAATAGAAAATTATATTTCATAGAGATTTGTAAAGTAACTAAGATGACATCAGGTTTACGTAATGTAAAAAAATCTGACAATAACAAGAACCCCCCAAATAATGCCTGAGATGACACCTATAATTCATGATTGACCTTATAAATTTACTGCCATCTTCAGTATGTTTGTGGCAAAGTTTTATTCTAGTGGCTGCCAATAAGCTGCATATCCTGCGAGCTAAGCTTCTTTGTAGATTATCGTATGGACACTGGTTGGGCTGTGGTTTGCTGGAATCAGTAGAACATTACAAGAGTGTTATTGTTCAAGGGTCAGACCCAAGACTTAGGAGCTTCTGCTCTTGTGCTCCAGGAATGCATCAGCCCCTATATAATTGGTCTCGCCACCCTGTGGCAGAGGCCATGTGGAGACACGATGTGGAAAAGAAAACATGGAAGAGGAGAAAGGCTCATTCCTCCCTAAATTTTAACTGAGCACAGCCCACCCACCTGCTGAACGCAGCCACACAAGTGACCATCACAATACTAGGATTACAGCTGCTCCATTCAGCTGAAAATCCCAGTCTGTACTGAAAATCATGACAAAGTTTTGTAAGCCACAAAGCTTTAGTGTGATTTATTTCACAACAACAGATAACTAAAGCAATGCCTTTGAACACATAGGACTATTTCTACGTCTCTACTTTGTCTTTAGATATTTTGAAAATTTTTAAGATTTCCTACTTTTTAATGAATGTTCTTTTACATTTAACTAAAGTGAGAATGGACATGTCTATGGAGTCCCTCCATTATTTTCACTAGGTAAACATTTGTTTGCAAGTCACCACATGTAGGTACAACTCAAAGTGCTTTACCTATAACTCTCATTGAATTGTAGGTAATAAATACAGAAAAAAGTGGGGATAATACCTTTAATGAATTTCCCACAGTCATATAGCTAGTCTTTGTGTAGTTAGTTTACCCTGGAATCTGCAGCCTTGATGATTATGCTCCACGGGCTAAAATTAAATCATCAGAGTATTTTCTCACATCTTCAAAAATAAAGCTCCCACAGGACAATTTTATAAGTTCTTCCCAGATGAAAAAAGGGAAGAATAAATTTATATGAAACTTGAATCATATAAATAGAATTTTTACAGAAAAAATATATATAGAAATTTAAAAATGTAATAAAAGAATAAGATCTTATTATTTTTTCCTTCATATTATTTCAGTTATTTTCTTTCATATGGTAAAATATCATTTAAATTACAATAAATATACATACATATTTTAAATATTTCATAATATATTTTAGTGTTCCAATATCATTTTCTAAGAACTGAGATATTTGTTTTTAATATGGATGGAACTTATTTTATATGTACTTCATGAAACTTCCTTTACATAAAACTTAGGTTAAACATAAAAACAAAATAATTTGGAATTGGTTATGTTACTGCAAATACTTTTTTATTAATCCAGAAAGGTCTTCTTTCTGCCCCTACACTGGCAGTAGATTTGAGGTTATAGCTTGACCTGAAATACTTAAAGAGAGAAAAACTCTAATTTTTATATTAAATTAGAACTCACCTCCTATGTGGAAACCACTAACTCTCTAATTGGCTATTTTGTACTAAAAATAGCCCTGTAGACTGCAGTATTCAAACCTGTTAACTTAATGGTATGCCTTACCAGCCATTAAAAATTGGACTCTTCCTTGACCAGTAGGTTGGCACTGAAAACTTCTGGGCAGATAATAGATATTACCTGGGGGAGCTATCTCAGAATATTGAGTATAAAGTCATCTGAAATAAAATAAATAAAATCAATTACTATAACTTTGTTCCAATGCTTTTGGAAAGATATTATCTCATTCAATCCTTATAACCAAGTTGATGAAATTTTCAACTTTTAACATTTATGGGCCCTGATCCTTGGCTCCCCTAGGGTAGCTCTATTTTAACATTCACCAAGGTCAAAATTACTCGGCAAAACCCCAAATTGTGGGCTCTATTTCTTCCCCAAACACATATTGTATGTCTACTTCATTAAAATAATTAATAATACAAAAAATAAAATAAAATACATTTTAGGGGCACCTGGGTGGCTCAGTCGATTAGGCATCTGACTCCTGATTTAGGCTCACGTCATGATCTTGTAGTGTGTGGGATAGAGCAACCATGGGTATCTGAGCTAACAGTGTGGTGCCTGCTTGGGATTCTCTCTTCCCTCTCTCTGCCTCTCCTCTACTCATGTGGGAGTAACTCCCAGATAACTCTCACTCTTTCTCTCTCAAAGTAAGTAAACATTAAAAAAAATTTTTTAAGTATTGCCAAACATAAAGAAAAACAAAACAAACTCCCTGGTTTCTAAAGATTAGAGTCTACAGGCTTGTACATATTAAAAACATAAGATAAAGTCTGTAATTTTCTGGAATGTCCTTCATCATGAAGATTTATAACTCTTTATGTAAAACAAACAAAACAAAACAAAACACATATGTAACCCTGCACCTAATGTTCCTTCCCCAGAACACTCTCTTCTTGGTGAAGAATGTGTATCCCAGGCAGTTGTCTAACTTGGACTTGAATAAAACTCTTTTGCTTTTACTTTATAACTTTAAAAAAGTGGGGGTGTGTGTTGCTTGTTTTGCGTGGACAAATGTAGGTATTATTTGTATGAGTCAGATTAGGCTGCCTTACATAAATACCACAGACTAGGTGGTTTAAAGAAGATAAATTTATTTTCTCAGAGTTCTAAAGGCTAGGAATCCAAGATTAGGAGGTCAGCATGACTGGTTCTGGTGAGAACTCTCTTCCTAGCTTGCAGAGGGCAGCTGACTTAGTTCTGTGTGACTTCTTCTGTTTGGGAGTGGAGGAGCAGAAGCTTTTTGGAGTCACTTCTCACAAGGGCACTAATCCCATCATGAGGGCCCCACCCCTGTGACCTCATCTGACTCCGATTACCTCTCAATGACCCCATCTCCAAATACTGTCCTAAGGGGTCATGGTTCAATATAAGAAATTGGGGGAGGGCCAAAACTTTTGGTCCATAACAGATTCATTTTTACCACTTTACAGATGAATAAACTGATTATCCTAATGATTAACTTGACCAGATTATACAGATAATATCCTTATTATAAATCCCTCCCATCTATTGTTGTTAGGAACAGAAATAGAGGATTGTAAAGAATGTATTTTAAATAGGTTGTTTAAATAAAATTAACAGGATTTGGCTATGAAAGGATTGTGAATTTTAAATAAAAGAAAGGATTTCTTAAATGTAACTCAGGATGTTGAGTTTGGGGATCTAATACAAGTCTCATGAATTAATAGCTGTGCGAAGCCTTAGGCAATTACTTAACCTCTTAAAAGTCACTGTCATCTGTTAAATTGAGATAATAATGAGGTTTGTGTCAGTCTTGAAGTCCCAGTTACCTCATGTCTCCACTTCCTAATTTCTCTGGAGTTCCATCTGTGTTTGGTGAAGAGGGTGTGATTCTGGTTTATTTCTATTAACATCTCCCTCTGCGCCTCTGTAGACATTTCCTAGTCTGTTTACCTCATTCTCCTAAATCATTTATTTTGCTGCATACACTCTTCAGCTTTGTAAATTATATTGAAATATTGAATTTCTGCCTCTTTGACTAATGCTCTTATCTTTTTAGGTCTTTAAGATTTTTTAAAAATTATTTTTCTGTTATTTTTGTGATGCATAGTTAGTAAGTATATTCCTTTCTACTAAGGACATCCCTGTTGGGTAGCAAAGAGAACATTCACACATAAAGAATTACACTTGAAATTAAAGCGATTCCATATCATATGCTATATAAATTAATAGTCAATGAAAAGTAAAGTGAAGTCAGGTTAATATTGTGGACAAGAGATTTTGTCATGGAAAAAACAGATTTTGAAATAATATGTGATAGCTGGGAAGACTTGTCTATGTTGATACAGCACTATGCATTATGGAGATGAGGAAGAACATAAGTCAGACAATAATGAGAGAAATCACCAGGCCCATTAGAGAAAGAATGAGTACTTAGGTTTGGTGCATAATGTTGTGGAAAATAAAAAGCAGGCCTGGAGATGTACCTATCAATTTTTTATAGCTCTCCCAGACATTTGTTGTATTTACTACACTGAGAAATTAATTACATAAATTGTACAGCATTTGTAAATTTTAACCCATTTAATTTCCATGGTCATGATAAGTCCTTAGATTTCAAATGATAAAATGGAAAACCATTATTATGTTTATTCAAAGAATACATTTATTTCCATGATTCATTAATGTCAGTGTCAACTGTTATGTTTAATATTTTGAAAACTAATGGCTGCAATTATTTGTTTTGCCTTGCAAAGTGACTTTACAAATCCTCCCAACAAATTGAATCTACTCCACCCTCACAAGGACGGGCCTTGTAATATGCTTTGGTCAGCCGAGTGTGCAAAAGTGAGTGTGTTAGTTCTGAACCTATTCCTTACGTTACCTTGCGGATTTCTGCTCTTTGTTTTGGACTCCCTGAAGACTGCTTATAAATAAGCCCTAACTAGGCTGCTGGAGCATAAAAACACCATGTGGAGAAGACTTGAGTCTACTGTTTCATCCTTGTCATGTTCCCAGGTATATAAAAAAGCCCAGCCAAGATTATCAGAAGCAATCTGCAGCTGACCCTCTAGCTGACTTCTACAAATGGAGCACAACTGACTTAGTACAGCTATGTCCCAGCCGACCTAAAGATTTGGGAGCAAAATAAATGCAGGTTATTTGAAGTCAAACTGTGTTTTGTATAGTATGTTATATAGCAGTGATTGATACATCACCAGACAGACAGTAAGTGCCACTATCTAAAGTCAAATGTATTTATTTACTCATTTATTTATTTGCATACGCTGGTGTTCTCATTAGTTAACATAGCGATTGCAATATGTATATGCACAGAACATTTTAAAATAAATGAATAGTTACAGGCACTTGATAAACCGAATAAAATGCAACTTACAACTGCTTCATAATATAAATGAAACAATGAACAAAAGCGGTGGTCTTTATTATTAATCTTACTTATCAATAAAAAGCAGCAATTTTGTTATTTGTCCATTATTTTTTATGCACTACTATTTTTATAAGCCTCGACTAGCACAGTAGCTGTACTACAGCAGGAACACTGTAAATGCTTATTTAATAAGCATTAAAAGTGATTGTAAAATATTGACGAGTTTGTGGGTCCTGGGTAATTTACTAACAGCAACTCACTTATATAAAATATGTTGTTAAATTAGGTCCCCTTTCCCCCTTTCTAGAGATGACAAGAGAACACTTGGTTAAACTACAGGCAGTGATACTGTTACTCAAGCCCAGACCTGTCTGACATCTTGGCCCAATCACTTTTTATTCCATAGAACCATACAAATGACTTGATATTCAATGTTTAACTTACAGAATTTTTTTCTGAGATCTCTTGGCAATTTCAATTATCTAGTGTATTTTTATCACTTTAGGGAGCTAGTGACAAGGTAATCATAAGTTATTAACACAGGAAAATTATTATTTTAACATTGTCATCTTCGATGTGTTTAACATTTGAAATTAGTTGCTATATATGTCATCAATAACTTTGCATTAATCAAAAATATTCAGCGATCTAGAATAACTCATCTCATCCCTGTGTGTTTGTCTGTATGCATGTACGCATGTGTGTATGTGTTTGGGAAAAGTGTGACAGGTATTATGAATTGCACTGTGAATATTTTAATTTTAAATACACAGGTATTATAATTTCAGAATAGTAAAATAAATCACCAAATACTTCTGACTGGTTCAATTTTTAGAGATCTTAACATGATCATTTGAAACCTAACTTTTTAGCAGTTAGTGAACTGATCATAAACAAGTAAACAGAATTTAATAGGAAAACTTTTATCATTTGCTTCATGTATTCAGTCTCTTTTAAAAGATCAAGCATGAGGGATACCTAGGCGGCTCAGTCAGTTAAGTGTCTGACTTAACTGGTCGTGATCTCATGGTTTGTGAGTTTGAGCCCCATATCAAGTTCTGCACTGACAGTGTGAGCCTGCTTGGGATTCTCTCTCATTCTCTCTCTTTCTCAAAATAAATAAACAAACTTTAAAAATAAAAATAAATAAAAAGTTTAGCAAGAATAATCATACATAAAAGATAAAGCATAATTTTATTAAAAATTACCTAATAACTTCTAAAAAACTATTTCTTTTATCTATAATCATATTATTTCATTTTTGAATGTTATTAATTCTGTAACACAGAAAAGACTGAAAATATTAAAAAACTAAATCATTTATATTTGAAATAAATCTCTATCTTGTTATAATATTTCTGCTTATCTAAAAAATGAAATAAATAAGCCTATAAAAATAAAACTATATTGACTTTCTGAATATATACATACCAAACTATATAATTCTTAGAAAAAATTTGTTGTAAACATAGGAAGGCCCAGTTGATTATATGTAAAGCACCATTTTAACAAAATTATTTGAGAGATATATGTATTATAAATACACATGAGATAATAATATGTATGACATATAATTGTAGCTAACATGTAATAACTATGTATATTTGAAACTATTGTATCTTAATTGTTTAATGAAACAGATGTCAATTTTTTCCTCTGACAGTTACATTTTAGAGAATTTCATGTTTTTTACGTTTCATCATGGATTATAAACTATGAAAAGATTATACAGAATGCTGATTTTATATCCTTGCAAAGGGCAGATATTTTTTTAAAAGGTGGTATTTTAATTATTTCTCTAAATTAATATCATGCACATGTGAAAAAGATTAGCCGAGGGGAAAAAAATAACCCTGAAAACAAATGAAAGACAAGGATATGTGCAAATTCTGTGATGAATCATTAAGTGGAATTTGACTATTGATTTAACTGCAACACATTAGCTGAGGTAAACGTATTAATCATGAATTTACTGATGTCATGTACATTGGTCAGGATAGGCTAGCTATGTTATAACAAACAATAAGAAATGAATAGACTGTATTTCTCAGTCCCATACCTTCTCAGTCTTCCAAGAGTTATCTTAGCATTTTATGCTGCTTCAGTCTTGGGAACACTTGCTTATAAATATTTCCTTACATGCTTTTATGGGCTGAATCTAGAAAATCAAAAATGAAGAATCAGATGCTTCTACCCAGAAGTAGAGCTATTATTTTGGTTTGTATTTATTGTCAGGAATAAGCAATAGCTTTATTTTAAGGGAGAAGGCAAGTTCCTGGCCAGGAAGAGGAAGGGAACTAGAATAATGGATTAGCTGAAAAACTTCACCATGCTATGCTTTAGCAATTATGGTTACATCTTAATTTTGTTGGAGGTAGAATAGTTACATGAGGAATACAATTTTTTAAGTAAAATTTTTGGCCCTGGTGGGTGATTAAAATCATGAACAATATCATATAAGTTATTCAAAGTAAAGATCTCTTGAAAGCTTCACATGTTCAAAACACAGAGCCTAAAGCTGCATTAAAAAATGTGTAAGAAATTTTTTCCTGAAGATTCCATGTTGATTTATGAAGGCATTAATTTGTCATTTAGTTCTTAAAATGGACTATTAATAATCCTTGACATTCAAAAGATAAATGTCTTTTTCTTTTTTACATTAAAATAAACCTATGGCATTTTCAAAACTCAGATATATGTTATAGCTAGGAAAAGCACTTCCCAGGATTTTCTTAGGAAATCATACTTTGGAGTAAAGTTAAGTCAGTACTTTAAGAATACTTCCTTTTTAGAAAAGTCAATCAAAAGTGTAATCCAAATGACTTAATATTATTACAGCCCTGAACCTATCGCAAAATGGCCTGATTTAATTAAGTGATAAAAGGAGGATTTAGCATTGCTCCTGAAAAAATCTACTATTTTGAAATAATTTATCATTACTACATATTAATTGAAAATCAGTTTTACTTGTGACATAAAACTATGCACTTGAGTCAAATTTAAAAATATATATAATCAGGTGAACTGGCATTAATTTGCAATGTGAGCCATGATTGTTTCATATTCATGTTAGAGAAAGTTGTCTATGGTATAAAAGCCAACTGATATGCATGAAGAATATATTAAAGCCAGTTGTCAAATTAACCCTTGCTTCTTTATAGTAGAGCAAAACATCACTGATTGGGTGAGGGGGAAGCCAGCTCCTACTTTTTCTAAGTTCCCTGAAAGCTCTTATTGACATTGATAATGCTCTTTTTCTATTACATTTTGAATTTTTATGCATGAAATAGTTTCTAGTGTTGTGTGGACTACAAAATGTCTACTTAAGAAAAAATAGTGGCAACTTAGCTGTCCAGAGCTGTTTTCTGATACACTGTCAATGCAAAATGAATGAACATTTTGGAATTTCTAAAAGAGGCAAAAGAAAAAAAGAGAAAAGGAAAGGAAGAGAGTTGGAAGATAGCCGCCCAGGATACATACTCTACACAAAGAAGAGAATGTTCTGGAGAAGGAATGTTTACTTCAGGCTTATGTATGTTTTTCATTACATGAGGAGTTACAAATCATCATGATGATGGACAGTTCAGAAAAATACAAACTTTGTCTTATGCTTTTAGTATGTGCAAAGTTGCAGGCTTTGGAGATATGGAAATGGAACTTTGGGAGATTTTTACTCCCATCTTTAGTCTGAAACTTTTTTTTAGGTTATTTGCCAATGAAGCAGATGTACGGTTTGTGCTCAGGGCAGAAATAGAGCCCACACTCTCAAGTTGGGTGAAGTCTTTCTGACCTTGATAAAAGGATAGCTTACTTGGGAGCCCAGGAACAGGGCCCACAACATTAAAAGTTGAAAGTTTCCTTTATCAATATAAATCCAAAATTTTATAGACCTTGTAGTACTCAAATGCCTTAAGACTAATCAACAAAATTGTATTCTACACATTTTTCATTGCCTATACCAAATGGTAAATTTTTAAAAATGTTACAATAAAAGAAGAAAAAGAAGAAAAGAATAGTGGGAAAGATGAAGGGAAGAAGTTACTGTGGAAATGGAATTTATCATTTAGCAAAGATGTGAACTTTTTTTCTGTGTTCTATGGGTCAGGAAAATGTATACAATTTTTTTTTAAGTTTTTAATGTTTGTTTTTTAAAGAGAGAGAGAGACAGAGAATGAGCAGAGGAGGGGCAGAGAGAAAAAAGAAGACACAGAATCTGAAGCAGGCTCCAGGCTCTGAGCTGTCAGCACAGAGCCTGACGTGGGGCTCAGACTCACCAATGGTGAGACCATGACCTGAGCCAAAGTTGGATGCTTAACCGACTGAGTCACCCAGGAGCTCCTACACAAATTTTAATTAGATCTTAGAAATTAATTATATTGTTTAGTATATTAATTCTAAAGTCCATTGAAATTGAAATTTTAATATATACTTCACTATTAAGCATTTTAAAACATGCATTCGGGATTAAAACTTTGCCTGTAATTTTTTGGTATGGAATGATTACTAATTTTCTTCTGTAGATCATGTAACACATTTTCCTCTTTTCTATGTATATTCTCCAAGTGAGTGATTTGGGTTGTTTCAAAGTATCAATTTCTAAACCATTGTATTGAAAGTGGTGAAGTTAGTAGACGTTATAATAAATGGAGAATCAGGTAAAGAAATGAATTATTAATATTATGAAAATTTCTGACAGGTAGTAAAGGCCCTAAGGTTATAAAGATCAATGTGCACTATGGACATCCTTCAGATGTCAAAATCTTATTCATTCTGGAAGCATAAAAATGGGAAAATGTGCATTAACGGATAGAAAATTCTTTGTTCACATAAAGTTTCTAGTTAAGTTTCTTTTAGTTAAAGGAGTAAAATGTAGACAATGTAATCTATATTGTCACATATTTTTTCATTTATGTGATATTTTAAATATTTATACTTTATATTTTCCTCCATTTAAAATATATATTCTTATTTCAAAGCATTTTATGTTATCAGGTTTAAAAAAATCATAAACATCCCTCACCTTCTTAAAATTTCTAAATCTGTGCTTTTACAACGCTAGAATGAATTCATTCGATAGGATACTCTTAAATAGTTGACATATTTGTAGAAAAATTCCAAATTAAAAACAGCATTAGAAACATTGCTACATTAGAAACACTGTTGATTTTTCATTATGGCAGATTTATTAGTAAAATTTGGGATTTCACATAACTTACTAAAAAGTGATCTAATTTGCAAAGCAATTAAAAAAAGAATTTAGAGATTTTTATTAACTGATTATCTTGAGTCTCTCTGTTATCTTAAATATGATCTTATTTAGCCCTTTCAATAAGTCCATGTGTTACTACAATCCCCACTTAACTCACCTAACAACAACTATACAAACCATCTACTATTGTCAGTGTATTTGCTATTATCTCATTTAGTCCTCACAACATCCAAGTGTGAGGATTGATATCCATTGCCCCATCATTTGATTAATTGACTTCAGTTTGCATCTTATCAAAGATGAAAGCAGAGAGGCACAAAGAGATGATTTAACTCATCTGATGTCAAACAGCTAGTTAATGGCCATATATACTTGAGGCTTTGCTGAGAATAGTATTCTTTTGTGAATAATATTCTGTTCAACCCTTAAATAACCCCTACAGGTTTTTTTTTAATGTTTATTTATTTTTAAGATAGAGACAGAGACAGAGAACAAATTGGGGAGGGGCAGAAAGAGAGGGAAACAGAATCCGAAGCAAGCTCCAGGCTTCAAGCTGTCAGCACAGAGCCCCATGCGGGGCTCAAACTCACGAACCCGCAAGATCATGACCTGAGTCAAATTAGGATGCTCAACTGACTGAGCCACCCAGGCGCCCCACTCCTACAGTTTTAAAAAGCATTTATCCCAATCTTGTTCTTTCTTGTATCCCTCTCTCTTTCCCTTCTTTCCTTTCTTCTATGAAAATGTGTTTCTCCTACAAATAACAGTTGAGTTTGATTTTAGCACTACTGAGTTGCCTTAATGACATTGAATACTTACACACATTTAGAATAAAGGGTTAATAAACACAAATCTTCTGAGTTCTGCTCACAGTCTCAGAATATAAATGTCTAAGAACAACTTTTGATGTTTGTCAATAATTATTCCCTTCTGAGTGAGGGAGAAACAATATAATTTAAGGTAATTTAAAGTATTAGTTTGGCTTTATAAACTGAATACCATGAACAAACAAATGAAAGAACGATTTTAATATATCCTTACCCATGACATAGATATTTTAAAATATCATGCCCTTTATTGTCTTTACACTACTCATACAAAAACATATTTACCTTCTAAAATTATATTCATAAGTAATTATATTCATAAGCAATTATGAATATAATTTACAAACAAGAACCTAACTATGCTGTTCTGGTTTCTGCTGAGAAGTTAGTCCTTAGAACGTAACGGTGGCATTCTAGTGAGGGCGGCTATGCCTGGGCTTTTTCCACAGTAAGCAGTAATCAGTATTTCTGAGCAGCTGCTGTGATTTCAGACTCTCTGATAAAGGTTTCAGTATTTTCAGACTCTCTCCTGATCGAGTCAAGATATCAAGTTTTGTCAAACTGCTGAGATATTTAGAAACTCAGCAATCGGATTCACTAAATAATCCTTTACAATAGCGACAAGACTCCTGGGACACTTTCCTTTTTCAATAGGTTTAGGTGAATCATCTGATTGAGCTTGACCTCTTGTCTTCCTGTACCAGCTAAGACAGATTCCTAATTTAAAAATACCTGGGGAGTAAAATCGGTAGCATCTGGAAGGGAAGGCTTTGTAGCATCTGGAGTGATGAGAGCTTTTGATCCCCATTTCCCTGTAGGTCTCTGACTTTGCAATTACATTTGAAGGACTTTACTATTGAATAATAGTTCCAGTCAAGGTGATATAATCAGAGGCAAACAGACACGCACACACGCATGCACACACATGCACACACACAAATTCTAAATGGAGACTGCTTTTCCTTGTTATTTTTCTACAAAAAAATAAATGTTATTCTTGGCTTACATGGTTATATTCAGCTTATTTATGGTGCCTTGACTCTTAGTAGGAAGTTCACAAATAATCCTTCTCTGATATGTAACACTTGAAAAGTGGGAAACATATCATTATCTAACATATATAGCTAAAATACTTTCTGTTAACATCACCAAGCATGGAACGTGGCCATTCTTTCAATTCCTCCAATTGACTGCATTCATTTCACAATCAGGAAAACAGTTGCTGTAAATTAATGTCATGTTTTCACTGAAAAGTAGCCAAGCACAACGATAAAACAGGGAAAGACAATGGGAACTGCACAGTGTGCCTCAGGGATGGCTTTACTGAGGAGGAGGCGTATGAAACAAGACTTGATAAGGATGAAGTAATCAACCATGCATGTCTGGGAAAGAAACCATTGAGACAAAGGGAAGAACAAAGTCCAAAGACTTGAAGCAGGAGTGTGCCTGATGTGTTTGAGATATGTGGAGTCTAGTGTTACTAAGCAGACTAAGCAAGAGGAAGAGTAGGAGGCATAGAGAGAGGGGAGAAACAAAAAGCAGTGATGCTCCAGGATCCTGCCAGGAGTCTGGCTTTTACTGTGAGAAGATGTGAAGCAGAGGAGGGACATGATCTCACCTACTTTTGAACAGGATCACTCTGACTGTTCTATAGAAAATAGACTGACAGGATGCAATGGTAAAAAAAAGATAGTTTAGGAGGTGATCACAGTGACTAAAGCCAAAGATGCTGGACACTTGGCCCAAAGTGGGGTAGCAATTGAGGCATTGGTGGGAGCTGGCTTGTTGAGAGAATATGGCATTAGCTGTGACAGGATATGATGACCAGCAGAATGTCGGGATACATCCAACAAACAGCCACAGCTATAAAGGATGATTCAAAGGTTTTAGCCAGAAAAACTGGAACAATGAAGTTTCCTTTTATAACAGATAGTCTTGGGTTATCCTTAAAATACTTCATCTGTGAGGATAGAAACAACACCAAAGAAACTTGTGCTCAAAATTATTTTCTTTCACAAGCCTGCAATGGTCTCTAAAACTTTAGCTACACTTGAGAGTGAGGGATTTTCTCCAAAGGTCTTATCTTAAAATAGAGATGTTTCTTCTGTAAGGGATTAATTCTATAACCAGAAAACAGCGCCCATTTAACAAATGGAATAAACTGTCAAATTAGTGAGCTGTTATCCATTCAGATTCTGAGGATTTAGACTATAGAAAAATGCACAGAGGATACAATAAAAGGTATAGATTTGATATTAGGAAAGCTTTATGCAGTATTAAAAGGTAGTAAATCCTGAGGCTAGGGTGAAGGTGTTCAAGGCAATTAGAATAGTGGATGAACTGTATAAGATGCATTTTACCTACATCAGTAATTTGCTTTAACTGTTACACTCCAATCTTTGTTAATTAAAGACTGAAGGTAAAATAAATGACAAAGTAGAAGCTTGTACTTCTTTCCCAAAGTGGATGTCGTTCTTTGCATGTCAGGTTATTCTTTCATAGGATATTGTTGGCCATTTAAATGGCATAATATGGTGAGAAAGGTGGTTTTATGGGTGGACACATCAGATTCAAACCTTATCTTGCCACTATAAGAATTCTAAATAGCTAAGAGAATTTTGTTAGTATTTCCATGTGATAAAATAGAAAATATAAAACAGTGTACTTTAGCAATATTCAGTGATACAGTCATATACCTAATGTTTATATATTTATTCCTATTAAGCCTCTTTTTAAAAATCTCTTGAATTCTTCAAAACTGAATATAACTAACCATCACATTTGTTTTTTTTGTTTGGTTGGGATTTTTTTTCAAGTTTATTTATTTATTTTGAAAGAGAGAGTGAGTGGAAGAGGGGCATAGAGGGAGACAGAGAGAATCCCAATGTGGGGCTTGAACTCACAAACCTTGAGATCGTGACCTGAGCTAAAACCAAAAGTTGAACGCTTAACCAACTGAGCCACCCAGGTGCCCCTGACCATCACATCTGAATCATTTTCTACACACGGCATTTATTGTGGTTCCCTTCAAGTGTATTACATTTTCGTGAGGCATGTTTTTATATAAGAATATTTGAGTTATTATTGGATTCTGTACTTTAACATTTTATTTTATTTGTTATATTTATCATTTTACTACAGCTACTATTGATTTAACTATGCATAAGCATCTCCATTGGCATTGAAGAAATTAGCCCTTTTGGGAAAATTTTACAATTGGTAGTAAATATTACACTTTTGTGTACATGGAAACTCAATACATAAATGCATTTTTTCCTAACAAAGAACCAAAGATTGACTGTCTTGGCAAAATGTAAAATCTAATTCCTCTAGGTTGTCTTTTGCAGCTTTCCTTAAGGTGTTCTTTCAAAGAAACATGCTTTAGATGAACTTTTCTATTCCAATTTATTTATTGTTTTGCCCAATGAAAATTAAGTTCAACACATATTTTTGAATTGCTAATATACACAAGGCATGAGTTTAGGTATCATGTAACCTTTTCTTAAGGATGTTATTTAATCAAAGGTGTCCATGGTATGAGTAGCACAGATTAGGTGATTACAATGTCATATTTCTCTTGGATCCAAGAAGGACAGAAAATAGCAGTCATGGTATCCCTACCAAACTCTCTACCTTACAAACCCACAGACTGAATGAATACAGGATTTTATGGGAGAAGACTTCACCCTGTTATATACAGATCCAGCCCTGTTCTCTGACACAGTAATGTTCCATAGCAATGTTAAATAATTAAATAATCAGGTCTCATTACTGCCTTGGGATCTTCAACTAGTAACTAACCGTTTCTCAGCTTTCATTTATTCAGATATGAAAAAGAGAAATTAAAAGACATCCAGGCAATAGAACAGGTGATATATGAATATTAAAGGGTTATTTTCCCCAAGTCAGTTTTCTCATTTCAGATGAAAATGTTAGAAAAAAATAATTCATTTTTTGAAATGTTTATTTATTTATTTTTGAGAGAGAGAGTGACAGAGTACATAAGAGCAGGGGAGGAGCAGAGAGAGGGACGGAGAACCCCAAGCAGGCTCCACACTGTCAGCACAGAGCCTCACACAGGGCTTGAATCACAAACCGTGAGATTATGACCTGAGCCAAAATCAAGAGTCAGATGCTCAACCAACTGAGCTACCTAGCACCCCAGAAAAAAAGAATTTAGAAATAAGTTTTAGAACATTCACATCCAAGACTACCTAGCACAAGCTATATTCTTTGCCACTCTGGATTGACCACATGCTCATCTCTGAGGTTTCTTGGAGCATTACAAACCTTTGGACCAATACTGTGGAATATATTAAATAAAAATAAATAATGTTCTGTAACCGTAGGTCCATGAGATATTTGAGGTACTTCTATAGTACCACTCTGTCAGCATTAATTAGTAACAATGACTGGATTGTTTATTTGAGCCTAGTTTTGGTAAAGCCTGAGGGGTTTTGACAGATTAGGCTGGTCACATAACTGGAATGTGCTTATATAAACAGCTTACAAAAGAGATCCCGCCCAAGCACAGACTTTAGACTTCCTGGTACTGAAGGGCATCCACACCTGCCGACAGTGGTTCATGACGTGCAAACCTGTTCGACGCAGCAGTGCTAAAGATGAACAAGTCTGTGCCTGAGATCTCAGGACCACTTTTCCAGTGCCAACCTTCTCCTACTGCCAGTGTCCTGAATCCTTTGCTTGTATAGGAAAGTTATTCCATGAGTATGAATATTTTTGTGTGTAGTGAGTTATTTTAGAGTAATTAATGCATACTTCATGCAAAAACCGAGGCAGGTAAATCTAGGCAGACATAAAAGTGGAATCGAAGTCAGAATTGTAGTGGAAGCCAACATTTTTTGATGATCATAAGATATGGTCATAGGTTTTAAAGGCCTGTGATGAGGAATTTAAATGCCTGTGTATGAGGATGAGGGGTCTAGGATATCAAAAAGCTGAAAAGCCCTGGGATAAAATTTCTTATAACACCTGCAATCATGAAGCTTTGCTTTTCCAGGAAATTAGAGCTAATAGAATTTATTACATGTTCCTGGAGAAGTGGCAAGAAGGATTGATGCACGGACCATTCCTATGGATAGAAAAACAGTTATTTACCAGACACTGAAACTGTTGTCCTCCATCTGTATTAACATCAGTTTAAGGCTGGCTTTTCTTTATAGTCTCAGGAGATGACTTACAAAATCCAGTAACTGCATATTTCCTTGTCTATCTCCAAAAGAGAGGGAAAAGACAATGTAGGGATGCTCTTCTAGAAAAGTGAAAAAAAAAAAAACTTATCTAGACACATCGAGGCTGTGAATTGGGTCACATCCCCACCCCCTAGAACAATTACTGTGACTGTAGAATGAGAAGGCACAGATTTGGGTTAGTTTCTTCCAAAGCACATAGGATGCATAAGTGGAGATTTATAAAGCAAATGAGGATGATCAAAGTAAAGGGAAGGCAACTAACTACATGTTCTATTTCAGCAGGAAGTTAAACAACTAAGCTTTAGAACAATCAGCAACTTTACCAGAGGCCTCAGAAAATGTTTCTTAAGATTCTCCTTTACAAGAGAAGTGCTTTTTACATTTTTGGCTGAAAGGTATAAGGAACATATTTTACATTGCAGCTCAGTATGTGTGAATGTATGTATGTGTGTGTTTGTGTGTGTATGTGTGTGTACATACATATATATATATGTATATACATATAATCTGTGTATCTATCTAAATATTTATAACAAATTAAAGCATCAGGAAAAACACCCTTATTTAAATGTATGAGTTTTATTTTCTATTCTATTGTATTTATTTTTATAATTCTGGTTTTACCCAGAAATTGATATAATCATATACTAATGGATCTTCCCCCTGCAGTTTGAAAAAAAATACGCATTAGAATGCTGATATAAATATAAATATCAAGGATTCCTCATCTTAAAATTAGTTCCAAATTTCAATTTCTATGAGAAATAATATAACTGGCTTGAAGTCATGGCTATGTCTCTGGGAACCCACCCCAGGCCAGTGTACTGGCTATTCACAGAAGGAGGAAATATATGAGCCAGCAGCTATTCCTAGAATTTTATGTTACAATATCATGTTTCCACAGGGAATAATTATTTAGTAGCCTGTAAGACACTTTCATTCTATTCCAACATCCCCTTAACTGACATTGAGCACAACAACTAGTTATAGTTATTCTTTTTGACAGAATATCCTTCTATTTCTTAAACATGCTGCACTAAATTGAATAAGAAAGTTAGTTGAGCAATTCCTCAATTTATTTGTTGTGTGATTCGTGTGTGTGTGTGTGTGTGTGTGTGTGTGTGTGTGAAAGAACGAGAAAGGGGTAGAGGGAGAGAAAGGGTGTGTGTGTGTTTGTGTGTGTCTGTGTGTGCCTGCTTGTCTGTCTCTCACTGAGTTGGATAGGAATTAATCTTTTTGATCACCAAGTTCGACAGCAGAACTTGACATGTGTTATTCTATTTAATCCTCTCATGGTAACCTGGTGAGGTTGGCATTATTATCTCTAATTTTACAGATCAGTACACAAGGCACAGAGTTTAAGGGGAACACCACAGATCACATACCTGGTTAGTGATGAAGCTATGACAGGAATCCAATTCCAAAAGTTGTATTATTTTACTGTACCTCTTGGGGGGGGGGGTGCTACTCAAATCCATGTAATAGTTCAGTGACTTGATTCAGGAGGGAATTAATGGGGTTTGTGTCTTAATCCAGTGTACAAACTCTGGCAAATGCAATGAAATAGACATTGGAAATCATCCAGTGTGTTTGAAGTACAGAAACGGTATGTTTTGTTTTAATGAAGGAAATAGGCAATATTGTTAGTGTTTTTATGTTATTGCTTGTGTTTATTTTTTTTTATGTGTGTGTTTTTTTTTGTTTTGGTTTGAAATCAAAGGTCTTCTGTAGGTAGTTTTATTCTGTGAATAGTGTAACATAGAAACAAAGGAAGGAGAAACACTTAGAATGTTGCTATCTTATTGTTTACAGTAATACACTTTTAAATATTAAAGGAGACATAGGCTTTGAGTAAAACATAGTAAGAATTAGATCTCCTTCCTGTGTAGTTATGCAAGTAGTCAAGATAACCAATTCACACAAATCTTACTTTCCATGTTTTGCTCCTATATATGCTGAAGCCTGTTTCTATGACTAGTAATTCAAAGCTTTTAATTAAAAAAAACATTATTTTAGTTCAAGGGCAAGATATGTCAGTAGAACTGATCATCTCCCTATTTTTCAACAAAATGATGAAACTGTAAGGTTGATTCAAGCTCTGGCACTCTTATTAAAAAGCCCTTGACAAAGGTACCAAGTTTTGGACTAATCCTATCCTTGAGGAGTGATTTAAGAATCTTGGTTTAGAGTTATTGGCTTGCTATTTTTAGAACTTTCCTTCTCATGTATCTTTATTGATTCAAAGTGTCATTAAATTTCTGGAGCTGTAAAGAAATTGTCTTCTCACAACTCAAGGATTTTCTACTGCAGACAAAATCTTGAATAGTTCAGTTTTTCATTTTATGGAACTGAGGGAAATTGCTCAAGTGAAGTTTAAAGTGCTGAGTTAAGAAATAGCCTTGAAGTTTTACTAAGTAGACACAATATTTATAGTTGACAGTATTTTTGGAGCTTCTGGGGAAATATTTGTTTTCAAATCCACTTATCTAAGAATTAGTTATACAGCAGGGTGAGAGGAATGCTTTGTTTGTGCATGCTAACCGAACTTAAAGTAAAACTATAAATATTTCAGTAAAGAATAAACTGAAATAAATATCAGAACAACATAATCTATAAAACACCACTGCTCCATTATAAATCTGTTCTTTTAAATACATGATCCAGTGTGAGGCTGAATTTCTGTAACAATTAGTTTAGCATGGACTTCTACTTGGAAAATGTACACTTACCACACTGGAGCAAACGGGTGCCCCCTGGTGCATCCAAGGTGGTTATCAACCTGTACGTGCCACGGGGAACAATGGTTAGAGTGGAAATCCTGACTGAACAAGGGAAGCATTAGACAGTGACGGGACACAAAGAACTCTAACATAAACATAAAAACTGGCATGACATTATTATCACCAGCAGTGAAAGAGAAAAAGGTGCTGTAGATACTAAGGTTGGTGACAGCAGATAGGTGAGAAAAGAGAAGAGTAAATTCGTGAGCAGCATAGATGGAAAGTAGTGTGAGTGTGTTCTCTTTAAGTTTTTTGTACTTAATCCATGGCTTAATTCTAGGAAGAATGAAAAATAGACAACGGAGGGTATGTGTTAAAGTCACATAAGTGAGATGTAACCAACCCCCATTAAAAAATAAAGTTATTGCTTAGTGAATTCATTTTTAATTCACATAAAGATGGACTTATAAACCTAATTCAAGAATTCCTGAATTCATGTGTCACATCAAACGTTGTGCCTTACGATCTCAAACCCTGAATTATATTTTAAAGGAAACTGACACCTCTTAGAGGAATGGGTAGGTAGCAAGAGTATTATGAAGCAGTTAGATTTATGAATAGAAAAAAAAGAAGAAGAAGAACAATATGAAGTAAACTAAGGAGTTTTGAACATTCAAATATAATCACTCTGAGGAAAATACACCACTTTCTGGGATAGTCTGGAATGAAAATTAAGTGTCCCTGTCTTGGAAAGATGTATCTATTCATGGCATCCTGCCCCGAGTCTGGTGGTGGAGGAGTAATGTATTCTGACCCTCCAACAGTACTGTTCCTTCCAATCTCAGGGCCCTGTCGAATCATGACAGTTCTGCCACTTCAGAAGAGAGATGGTTCTTAAAGAATGACCACAGCTTACAGGAATTTAATTAATGGGTAACTACAAGTGCAACTTCTGGTCCAGCTGCAGCTTCTTTCCTGGAGAAATCGAGGCAACTTCTGACATCCAGGGCTAGTGGTCTAGTGAATGATTTTCCTCTACCCCAATAGAAAACCCAACACCTTATGTCTACATCAATCAGGCTCTCATAAAATAACAGGAGACTCCAGTGGAAAGAACTGCAAGTCTTGGGTACTTTTTAAAAAGTCTTCAAGGAAACTCAAAGCAAAAGGAGAAAGAGAAAACAAAGATAGCAGAGGCAATTTTAGCCGCTGACATCTATAGTAGTGCAGACTGTAAACAGTCTAACTGCCAACCAAATAAATATAAAACCTCACATTAAAGCCTACTTCCTTTTAGCCAGTACATTATGTTCAGCTTTCTACAAAAAAATTACAAGAGAGTTAAAGGCATAAAACAGTCTGAAGAAATAAAGCAAGCATCAGAACCAGACTCAGGTATGGCACAGACTTTGGGGTGATTAGACAGGGAATTTAAAATAATGTGTTTAGTAATGTGCTAAGGACTCTAACAGAAAAAGATGGCAATGTGCAAGAATAAATGGGTAATATAAGCAGAGAAATAACTCTCAAAAGAATCAAAAGAAAGCCTAGGAATCAAAAACACTGTAATTGTGTAAAATAAGTCAATAAAAACTTCCCAAACTGAAAAGCAAAGAAAAAACTGGAGAAAAACATGAGACAATATATAGGAACTCTGGGACAATTACAATAGCTGTAACAAAATGGAAATACGGGAAAAAGAGGCAATAAAAGAAGAGGGAATATTTGAGGTTAGAAGGGCTGAGAATTTTCTGAAGTTAATGATAAACATAAAACCATCGATGCACAACAACCATAAAACATCAAGAAGGATAAATACAAACAAATCAACACGTAGAAATATCATATTCAAACTGCAGAAAAATGAAGGCAAAGAGAAAATTTTGAAAGCAAGCAGAGGAAAAAAACCTGTAGTTCTATTAGTTCTCTCTTTCTTGGTTTGAGTAGTGATGACTTTGTAATATTCACTCTTTTATACTCATCAAGATGGCACATTTCATGTATTTTTCTATATACATATTATTCTTCCACATGACAGTTTATCAAAATAAATTGCAGGTGTGTTTTACTATAGAATCACATGTTCATAGCACTATTTGTGCTTTTAATATTATTATAACTCTGTAGTCCACATGGATATAATTACAATGTGATAATTATTTGGAAAATAATGTATACTAACCTCACAATTACCACTTTGATTCATGGATTTAGAATATTCCTTAGAATTGGGGAGGCTGGGTGGCTCAGTAGTTTAAGCTCCGGCTCTTGATTTCCGCTCAGGTCATGATCTCATTGTTTATGGGATCGAGCTCCGTGTTGTCCTCTGCACTGACAGCATGGAGCCTGCTTGGGATTCTCTCTCTCCCTCCTCTGCTCATACACACACACACACATGCACTCTCTCTCTCTCTCTCTGTCTCTCTGTCTCTCTCTCTCTTTCTCTCTTTCTCAAATAAATAAAGAAAAAGAAAACTCCTTAGAATATATTAAACCACAATCGGATCCATTATTAGTTGTACTTTTCCTATAATTCCTGATGAGGGTCTATTCCATCTGAGTTTGGATACTTCCCCATTATGTTCCTCTTACTACTCTTTTGTAAGAGGTATGATGCTATTTACCAAGAATATAAATGTGATTGATTTGCAGTCTATTCTACAATAGCATGTGGGAGAAAAACAATGACATTTTAATAACATGACTTTGAAATATAAATAAAGCACATGTAAGTCACAGAATATCACATCTGATAAATATGTCACAGAAGATATAGCTGAATAATTTTGGTGACGGTTGGCATATAGGACAATAGGATGGGTATCAAAATGATGACAGTCATTTTCAGCTTGTAAAGTAATATACAATTTGAAAACTGCAGAGTCGAAGGGAATATAGTGGGGAAAACCTCCCAAAAAAGCATGGCAGTTTCTATAAAAGTAGTTATTTATTGCCAAGATGTATTTCATACGGGAAAAATTATGTAATATAACTTGGAGCCAGTGGAGAAGTGTAAATGTCCAGGTAAATAGTTTTATGACAAAACAGTTCTAATTACTAGAATATTTTTATAAATCTGGAAAATGCTTTTTATTATTTCTTGCCTAATTCCCCAGGTCATTATCCCTAGTAGAATTTTCAAAAGATTATGTTATTGGATAGCTTGTCTTCATCATGACCTTAGTGAAAGCATTCAGCCTTTCATCATTAAGGATTATGCAACCTGTGGGTTTTTTAGAGGTTCTTTATCAGATTAAGGATGTTTCATTTTCCTAGTTATGTCAAGTCATTTTATCATCATAAGGGGTTGGTAAGTTTTGTTAAATTATTATATTCTGTGTCTTTTGAAATAATCATGTGGTTTTTTTACTTTATTATATTATTATGATGCATTACATTCACTGATTTTCAGATGTTAATCTAACTTTACAATTGGTCATGGCATATAAGTCTTTGTATGTGGGTGGGTTCTGTTTGCTAGTGTTTTGTTAAGGAACTTTGTGTCTATATTCATAAAAGAACAGATAGTAGAATACAGTAGCCTGTAACAATCAGTTTAATTCAAAATTATTCTGTGGTCCCATGTGCATCTATTGCCTTCTGATTTACTTTGTTCCTAAAGGCACTTTAGATTGATGATAGATAATAGATGGATAAATAAATAGAAAAATAGATAGATGGATTTCTTATAAATGTTTCAACAAAATAATTTTTAAAATTCATTATATTGAGAGTTCTTGCGAAAATTAGATTTTCATCATGAGAATGTGTTAATTTTTGTATTTTGTATTTGATATTTACAAATAATACACTGTAATTATTAACTTAACCCCAACTGTGATTAATCAATTTTTCAAATATGTAAAATGGTAAATCTATATCATACACTTAAACAGCAACATTGCCTTTGATATGATTCACATAGAAAGATTTTAATTATCAATTCGGTATTACTGCAAATAAGAATTATATCCAAAACATGCAAAGCTCTTATTCTTGCTAAACAAGGATATAAATATTTAAATTTGACTGATGTTTTGAGAAATTCCACTCAGCCAGAAGTCAGATGAGATTTAAAAATAGTTTTAATACATTTTACATACGTTACTTTCAGAAAATATAATCAGTTGTGCTGAATGATTTATGTTTCAATACTCAAATATATTGGGGCACCTGGGTGGCTCAGTTGGTTAAGCATCTGACTTTGACTCAGGTCATGATCTTGTGGTTTGTGAGCTTGAGCCCCACTTTGGGCTCTGTGCTGACAGCTCAGAGCCTAAAGCCTGCTTCGGATTCTGTGTCTTCCCCTCTCTCTGGCCCTCCCATGCTCATGCTCTGTCTCTCTGTCTTTCAATATTAAATAAACACTAAAAAAAAAAAAAAAAAAGCCAGTAGTCAAATACATTGATCACAAGTATACATTTGTATCTATCTTGCTGCAGAATAGTAATTCAGTGAGAAATGCTCTACAATTGCCACAAGGTTTATTTTTTTCTTTGAAAAAAAATCGTATCAATTTGGTATAATGTTTTACATCAATATTTTAAATTAACAATTTCAACAACACAAATCAAATACGATGATATACAGTTACTTTGATTGGAGTTCATTTTTCATAGACACCCCTGGCATATCACTGACCATTCTTGCTCTTATTTTCCACCTTGTTGTAATATTTGTTCAAATAGCAGTCTAATTTGCTGCATAAATGCACATTTCTGTAATTCTGATCTTTTTTCTAGATTCTACTTCCAATTTACTTATGGCTTGTAATTTATTATGATGTCTTACAGTAGGGTAAGAATTGGAATCAGAAAACAGTTTTTGTTACTATAACTGACTATTTGTATAAACCTGAGTGTGTCATGCAACCATCAAATCTCAGTTTACTCACCCACAAAATGGTAAAGATCATAGTTTTCATTTGATCATGTCATGAGACTAAATGTGAGAATAGATTTAAAAATCTAGCATAGAATGAATTTCACGACATATATTCTTTAAATGGCTATGACTTTTCTTATAAGAGGTAATATAGTTGGTTATTTAAAATACGTAGTTTAGATTCAGCAATAACAGAGTTCAAATCCAAGCTACTATGCATATTTGGTAATTTTTTTTATCCCCTAGAACTTCATCTGTAAGACTGTGTTAATTATAAGTGATAGGATAAAAAGTAGAATAATAAATTGGAAAATTTTACCAGAATACCTGAAAAATAGTAAATTTTAGTAATTCTTCACTTTCCCAAACCTTCCCCCACTTTGCTTTCAGAATAATCTTTTTTTTAATTATACATATATATAGGGGTGACCAAATCATTCTTAATAAAACTCCACTAATATGATAAATAACCAGTATTAAGAATTTATTTCTAGAATCATCTCATGTTAATGCCTCCTCACTTCATGCTAGCACCTCCATGCTTCCCTTGTCGTTACTCCCTATGTAACAGGTTTTTATTCAGCATTCTTTTTACATGTCTTACTCTTTACCTGAATGGTTTTTATGTTAATCTACCTGGAGAACATCTACTTCTCTAAGATATTTTTTTTTTCAAATATCACTTACTCTGTATGGTCTTATTTGTCCATTTCTGATAAATATATTAATCTTTCCTCCGGAGTGTCGAGTAATTCCTTGTATGTCTCTTTATAGCAACTTACATTGCATTTGTGATTTATGTCACCGTTTTTAATTCTTCTGCTAAACTAATGCCAAAGCCATTATAAGGCTTTTGATTTGTTTGCCTTTATACTACAAGGGCATATCAGAGTGTCTCACAGATGGTAGGTTCTCATTTGTTGTGTTGAATTAAATAGTGGTGGGTTATATAGCTGACATCTAGCCAATTAGCAATTTTTCATTCATTCATTCATTCATTTGAACAATCTATTATTCATCAAATATTTATAGAATTCCTATTATATGCCTATTCTAGACTTACTATTGGGCACAGTAAATTGAGTAAGATTTATTCCTCAAGTAGCTTAAGGTCAATAGTACAAGGAAACAGGCATGTATCCTTGTGTGACTAAAATTTAATATTGGTAGAAGGTAAGTCTGGAAAGCAATCAAAGTTGAAACATGGTATTAGAAAAAATACCACCAAGTGAGGAAACTAGAATTGGGAGTTTGTTCTATTCTTTCCAGGGCAATGTTTGAAGAGGCAAATAAAAAAGTGAAATGAGTTATTCAGGCAGGATTTTTATGGCTTACTTAAAATGAACAGGACTTGAAGAGACTTATAAGTTTTTTCTATTTAATGTTTTTTTCAAACATGTGATAGAACAGAAGAGACTTCCAACATAGGAGAAGTGATGATGGCGTGAAACAGCTTCTAGAGGGAAACAGAGCATAAGTGCTTGGAGATAGCCCAAAGAGACCTTCTTTCTGCAATATTGAAACAATGGCACGCAGAAGTGCCAGAATGGATAATGAGGATGGTGTTTGAATCTGGAGTGGTAAGTGGAGGGGCTTCGGGCCTTCTAGTATAGCCTTCTATATGAAGGGGAAGTACATGACCTTAGTTTGTATGCCTTCATTCTCTTCTCCTTCTCTTCAGAGACAATTAAGGAAAAGTTCATAACCAGTAACTTGCACCCTTACAGATTCTCTGAAAAGGCTCTGGTTGGGTTATCTATGGTCAAGATACTAGCCCCTACATTATGAATGGCACACTTGAGCATTATGCAGGATATAAACATCATCTGTACAACTGTATGTGACAGTTTGTCCAATAAGTTCTCAGTGCAGCTTCTAGTCATGTGTATTACATACTCTCTCCTCTTTCACTTCTGTTTTTAATTTTAAATTTCCTTCTGTGTTGTATTCAGCAATACTTGCCTGTCCTTTACTTTTCCATCTCATTAACTGTGCTTGAGCTTAGGTTATTTTCAAAAATTTTTTTAAGTTTATTCAGTTTTGAAATAGAGACAGAGCTTGCGCAGGGTAAGGTCAGAGAGAGGAGGAGACACAGAATCCGAACCAGTTTCCAGGCTCTGTGCTGACAGCTCAGAGCCTGACACAGGGCTCAAATTAAACGGAACTGCGAGATCATGACCTGAGCTGAAGTTGGAAACTTAACCAACTGAGCCATCCCCAAGTTTAGGTTATTTTTTTTTAAAAACATAATTATTTACATAATATCTTAAATTAATAACTTTAAAAAGATTGCTCAAATGTCATCTCCCTAGATAGGCCTTCAATTAACACACTATAGAAAATTGTTCTCTGCATCTCATTTCCACACACATATCACCTTCACTTTCTACTATCTGTTATTATCTGATATCACTAGTTTATTTTATATCTACTTTATTAAGATATAAGCTCCATGATGGTGACTATTTGTCTCTTACAAAAGAGACTGCAGAAAGCTCCCTTATCCTTCTGCTATGTGAGATTATCACTAGAAGATGGGAAGACAGCTGTCTCTAAACCAGGTATGGAGCCTTCACCAGACTTTGAATGTGTCAATGCCTTGACCTTGGACTTCCCAGACTCCAGACCTGTGAGAAATAAGTATCTGTTGCTAATAAGCCACCCACTATATGGCATTTTGCTATAGCTGTCTGAAATGGACTAAGAGAACCATTTTGGCCAATAATTCAAATCTAATAATAATTTATACAATGTGGTAGGGAAAATAATGCAATTTAAATAAAGAAGGTATTTCAAACTATGTTATCTGTAATTGTAAATATGTAGAAAAAAATCCAAATTTCCAAAAATAGAGAACAAACTCAGAGGATCACAGTATACCTACTTTGGCTTGGAATTGCATACATTAACACTGAAATTAATAGACTACATGGAAACATGGAAAATGTACATACACATTACTATGAAGCAAAAAAAGTACATAAAATTTTATAACCTATCATAACAACTCTATGAGAAGGGAAAAATTGGGCAGAATAACCATTCACCCTGCTACAGTAATTCTGTTAGTATAGTGCTTTTATGAGTGGTTTTGTTTGTATGTTTGATTGCTTCCATATTTTATATCATATAATAATATTTTATGCTGAAAAAAATTATTATTTTTTGACATTTAAAAAGCCCTAAGAAAATTAAGATTAGGAAGTATTTCTTTTTTATTTAAATATTTATTCCTAGTGTTCTATCATTTGAATTATTCCATAAATCATCTCTTAAAAACATATAATGGAGTAATTCTTCCCTTTTCTGTCTGGAACTTTATCACACCACAACTCTGGATTAATGATTTTGTTTTAAAATAACTTTATTGGTTTATGCATTTGATCAATCTATCCCTGGCACTATAAGTGCACTAGAAAGGAGCCCAGGGAGCATTCTTAAGCTGATATATAGTATTCAGGCTCAACAATTTGCAAGCCCAGCAAGTTAAACTACCAAAGAAAAATTAATAAATGTAGGAGTTGAGTTATTTTCTGTTTTTTCATATTACCGTTGCCAGTTTAAAATAGAATTGCCATTCTAGAAATAAATTTTGCTTACTTTTACCTGAATAATTCAAAGAATGATGGACAGAAGAAGATATTTTTGTTAATCAAATATCCCAATTTTTCAAAGTGCTGTTAATCTTCCATAATTTTCCCATACAATATATACTTGCACTTCCTAGTAAAGGTAACCCATAGTATTTTCCACTTGTGTTTCTACTGAGCTATTTTCAAATGACAGTGGCATATAGCATCTTATTACTTTGGCAAATACTTTTAATAATGCTCCAATTAATTCACAGAAATATTAGTTTTACTTTTATTTTTAGCATAAATGCTATTTATTTCAAATGGTTGCTAGGTCAAAGAAATATGTCATGTTTAATCAATGAAATTTAATGGATGGAGCCATCTTGAAATATATATATATACACACATATATAAGTTTAAAACAAAATAAATACATACACACACAAACATACACACACATACACTTGAAATTTGATGGAGAACACAAATATATATATTTTCTCAGGTAGTTTTTTACATTAAATTACATACATATGATTTTTATTTTTCTGCTTTTTCATGCATTTGATATGAATATATGTGTGTATTCTATCAAACATATATATTGAAAGTATGCTGACCTGTGTCCCTTGGATTTCAACATTAGTATACTGCCATGTGATGACATCTTTAAGCCAGAAAGTAGCTTATAATTGAAATAATTGAAGATACTTAACATAATATATAACTAATTATTTTATTTAAACCCTTGTCAATTTCATGATCACTAAACACCTTTATTTTTACTGTGAGATAAAACGTGTGTGTGTGTGTGTGTGTGTGTATACATAACAGAGAATGAATGCAGGTAGGTGTAGTCACTGAAGAGAGCAATCTGAATGAATGCAGGTAGGTGTAGTCACTGAAGAGAGCAATCTGGAAATATTTGTGTGTGTGTTCGTGGACTCTAGTAACCCTATTTTTGAATAGTGTTCTGGAGAAATATGCACATAGATTCATAAAGTATATATATATATATATATATATATATGCAGAGATATTTGTAACGGTTGTTTATGGTGGTAGAGTGTAGTTGGCAATGTGGGCTTCTACTCGGTAGTACCATGTAGTTGTTTGAATCATGAAATTGAATGCACACTCAACACCACAGATATAATTTAAAATACAGTGAAGACACCCAGACTGGTAACCATACTTAGTGTGGTGACCATTCTGTTATTTATATAAATGTTGAACCACTATGTAGTGAATTTGAAAGTAATACAGAATTGTATGCCAAGTATTCTTCAATAAACAAATAAAACAAACAAGAAAAACTCTACAAAGCTGAATGAAAAAGAAAAATATATATACTGAATGAGATATACAGATCAATATCATCGATTGTGATTTAAAATGAATCTGAACAAAACAACCCAAAGGGAAGGATGCCTATTAGGGCAGTGAAAAATTAGTAGGAAATGGCACGTAAATAAATGATATAGAAAATATAAGAATCCTTGTCTCTTGTGATTGAATTGAAGGTGTAATTAACTAAAACCCTCTCTGTCAAAGGCCTTGATGGAATCCTACGTTAACTCATGAATTCAACCAGATTCAACAGAGGAAAGCAATACTGCATTACAGTGTCTTCAATAAATTACATAACTAATTTTAATTTTGGTTATTCCTTATCTGTGAAGAAATTCTCCAGTACAAGTTTCTAAAGAAAGCATTTTCAAAGCATGCTTTGACTGAGATGGGGACTTTGAACTGCAATCCTCCAAACTCTGATGGGATTTTTCCCTGGGTATAAAGAACCAGGTGAGATTTCAGGTTCTCTTTTTGGTTGGTTCCCTGTCCCAACCACCACAGATACCACCTTAATTAGTTTAACAAAGGTGCTTGCCCAAACTGTGTGGGGAAAGTAGAATGCCTAATTATATGCAATTTTCCTTCAAAGACACCTGCAGGGCTATGTTTTCTTAAAACTGTGTCTGGGGAGAGACCCATTTTGGCCTGCTGAGTAGACTTGGTAACAGTGGTAGCAGTTAGGGTTGGCTTGCTTAAAAAATCATATGAGGGACCAAATCATCTTCATGTACATACAGCAGAATACCAGTGAGTATCCACAGGAAAATAAAAACCTCTTTAAGAGAATAATTGAAAAGGAAGACAGTTGGTTTTATAGGTTTGCCATAATTGGAAAGGAGAATAGTGAACATGGTCTGTATATGGTGGTCTGTTAAAATATATCTATTAAAAAACAACAGTGCATTATTGTTCTTTGAGATACCTAATATCAAGTTTAATCAATACAATAACATCTAGAAATGTTGAGAGACAAGATTTCAGTTTCTTCTTTTTTATTTTTTTAATTTATTTTTTTAGTTATTTATTTTTGAGACAGAGAGCAGGGGAGGGGCATAGAAAGAGAGAGACACAGAATCTGAAGCAGGCTCCAGGCTCTGAGCTGTCAGCACGGAGCCCGACACGTGGCTCAAACCAATGAACTGTGGACCATGACCTGAGAAGAAGTCGGTCGCTTAACTGACTTAGCCAGTCAGGCACCCCTCAGTTTCTAACTTCTTAGTCATGATTATCTCTTGCTGTTTCCAGAGTAAAACAAGTGAATCTGAAGTTGTTCTTTCCAGACTTACCACTCTGGATCTAAATCACATCACTGTATTACAATTTTTTCCATTAATTCAAATACTTAAACCATTTTGGTATTTATAATCCCCCCCCCCCACCGGCGTCGTCCTCATATTGGTTAGGAGGGGGAAAAACAACAATATCTCTGTTCCAGGACTAGATTAAATCTCAGAATACACTTTAAAAGAATTTTTTTAGAAAGTGCTTGAGTAAGAAGAGATGCAGCTACAATGTAATCACAGCAGAACCTCTTAATCCATTTTATTCAGGTAGATAAGGTTATTCAATTTTTCACAATATTTTAACTTGTGCCAAATTTGCCCATACAATTTGGAAGCTACATCTAAGAGACTCTGAGCACATTGCCAGGCTGGGACCTATTTGTCACCTGGGAAGATGATATTTAGTTTCTACTCAGCAGGGAAAATAACAACAGCAATAACAGCAAACCCATGCTGCTAATCTCTAAGCACACTTTATCCAGGATTACAGTTTACCAGTCAGGAAATTGTTGAAACACCTCAGAGGGCAACATAATCTTCCCCAGTGCATGCCCCAGGAAAGAAGTGCCTGAGACCTCTGGCCTCTCCTCAGCAACTGGAAGGCTTTGAAAATTTATTTATATTTATAAATATTTTTATGTAGAGAACACTAACTAATCCTATCGCTAAGAAGGAGCATGGGAGATACTCTGTTAATTTTGTTTCCTACCTCAGTTCTCCTGTAACACGTAAAGAATGACTAAGTGGTGAAATACAAAGATAGAAGGTACGGAAAGAAAGAACAGAAGACAGCTGCCCTAAATTCCACTTTTATTTTTATAAAATATGTTAAAATACAAGTTAAAATCAATACATCTCTTTGAATTAAAAAAAAAAACAACAATAACTTTCTGAAGCCGCTTCAAAGACAAGTTCTGTGTCCTATCCATTCCTAGAGTTTGTCCTCTCCTGATGTCAACTCAATCTCTCTACTCATAAAAACACAGCAGGATAGCTATTAAAATGAAAAAACAATTAATGTACATTTATTTTTCGACAAGTAAGAGAGAGCAAGCAGGGAGGGGTAGAGAGAGAGGAAAACTAAGGATCAGGCAGGCTCTGTGCTGACAGCAGAGAGCCCAACAAAGGGCTCGAATTGATGAACCGTGAGATCTGGACTTAAGCCAAAGGTGGATGCTCAACTGACTGAGCCACCCAGGCACCCCTAAAATTAAAACTTTTAAATAAATGAGGGAAGATATAATCGGAGATCTGGAAAAATATTTTCTTCTTTGCTTCCACATACATACTTGACTGGAAGCATTTTTTTTTCCTGAATCCACTTCCTATAATATTCCATATCTCTTTGAATTCTACCACTACCTAGCCAGTCACTTTCAAAAGAATCCTAGGATTTAAAAAAAATAAAATATATCTCCTCAACATGCCTTCTCTATCCCAATCTTCCTAAAATGTAACTCATTCTGTTCTCATGTGCATGAGTCACTGCAGCCATCTAACAACCACCCTGCAGTTTTGCTGCTTTTCAATGCATGTTCCATACCGCTCCTAAACTGATCCTTCTAAAGCAAATATCAGATCAGTTCTCTCTCTATTACAAATTAATTAACTGTATCGTTTTGCCTACAGCACAAAGTCTAAATCACTTATTGTGCTATTTTTAGCTTTCTGGAAAACTCCATTCATATTGGCTTAAATAGTATAGGAATTATTAACTCGCATACTTGGAAGGTAGAACAGTCTTCAGGGTTTGCTCATTCCAGGGAATCAATAATGTAGCAAAGGCATAATTTCTTCTCATTTGTCCTTTCTGCCTGTGTTAGTTTCAAATTTATTTAATGCATGTTCTATTTATGAACTTAAAATGGCTTCAAATAGACGTTAGATTACACAAATCTCATCCATATTTGAGAAAAAGGAAATGTGATTTTTAATCATGAAAAATGCCCTAACTTCCTCTAGATTTGGCAGATTGGGGCAAGTACTTAACCCTGAAGCAATCACTTTGGTCAGGGGGAATGAGATTTTTTTTTGTTTGATTGGCTCAGGTCAGTGAAACTGTCCCTGGCCCCTGGAATGAGAAGAGCAGCTAACTAATAAAGGAGAGATGCAGTGAATGGTGGAGAAATTACCACAATATTTTCCACATGCTAACATGACAAGAATGTCCTGTTTCCCCTCCCTTTGTTCATTTACACATTAAACATGTAACATGGTATGATCGATTATATTTTCCAAACATGTTTGACATGGTATATTCCATTCCATGTGTTGATCTTATGAAGTCTTCCCTTTGAACCTGGGCAGTCCTTTGTGACCTAACCAATGGAATATGGTGAAAGTGAGGTTAAGCGACAAGTGAGGCTAGCTCTTAAAAATGCCATAAACATCTGACTTGTTCTCTGGGGATGCTGACCCCTGGAACCAAGTCATTAAAACATGAGGAAACCCATATGAAAAAACCTCATGTCGATTTTTGTTTTGTTTGTTTCTTCAGCTCCTGTCTCAGTCAATATGCAGCATCAACCAAATTTCACCTGGGGAAGGAATAATTCAATGTCTCCAGCCCTAGCAACTATCTGAATATGAACTCATTGCAGACCCCTAAAGAATACTGCCTGGTTAAAAGTGGCAACCTCCAGAAGTGTGAGATGTAATACAATGACAATTATTATCTTAGGCCACTAAGTACTTGCAAACAATAGACAACCAGAACACATTGATACTAACACATCTTTCAAGAGTCACGTCAAATTATACTTCTGTAAAATGTTATTTTTCAATACTCTTTTTCTCTCATCCTCCATTATTTTACTTTCTTTATGCTTCTAGAGCATTATAAAGAAAAAATTTAAATGTTATCCTGACTTCAAATTATAGTTTATATATCTATCTCTTCTATAAGACTGCACCCTTGAGGAATGGGTTATGTCAGATGAATGTTTTATACTGTGGAGAGGACAAGGTATAAAATACTTTTTCCGTCAAAACCCACTGAATTAGTCAACCAACCAACTGGTCAATCAATCAACATTTAACTCAGAATTAATATAAATATTTGGTTTATCTTCACTTCTTTGGGTTATACATTTCTTTGTCTACAGCATGAGAATGTGATTTCAATCTTTCCATTACCAAGAATATATAAGCTTTTATAAATATATGGTACGTTTACCATTTACACTATAAAGTTCATATTGAAATTTAGAACTCGTTTTCAAGGAATTGAAACCATTCCTAATTGGCACAGTGTATCCTGAAATGAAATGGACAACATCATTATTATTGCCTTTATTCTTATCTAGTTGCTTTGTTTAAAAACAAAATAACAACAAAAACCAAAATTTATGTTTACATGAGGGTTTGAATTTTATTCTTCTCTCTATGTATCTGGAATTGCTACTGACATAAAAGTTTTACATGAGATAGGGTAGAAAACTTCCGTCAAGACTGTGTAGATTCAAGCCAGTGAAGGAAAGTCTTCCTTTCTGATAGTTCATACATTTTCACTGATTTGTGCCTACGTTTCAAACATTTAGTTATTGTTCTGCAATGATTGCTTCTTTTTTTATCACAGCTCCTACTTGATGCACCTCCCTCATGGTTTAAGACTACTTTATTGTTTTGATAGTAAATAAAAACATTTATTGTTCACAGTATAATCATCAGCATATTAAAAATCAATCTGATGTTTTGTATCTGCCTGCTTTAATGGTCTAAGCTAAAGGTTCAAACATATACATTCTCCTCCTCTGTATGGGATTAAAGTGATGGAGAAATATAATTTAAGATACCTTTGCTTACACGTCCTTCAACGAACTTTTATTTACCACTTACCAGTGAGAGACTGTTTTCATAATGGTATGGTATCTACAAAAAACGTAAATGACAACCTCTTCCTCCACAAAGAAAATGACAGTATACAGTATAACTGCCCCAAAGCAGTAAGTGTCAAAAGATGCTTAGAAGAGAATGTTAATATAGTAAAGTGTAGGCAGAGACTACTTCATACTGGGAGAGTTAGGGGAAACTTGCAGGTTATGATATTTTATCTGGGCTTTAAAGGCTTCTTAGAATTTGCACATACGGATACGGTTGAAGCGCATCAGAGACAAAAATTATGCAAGCAGATCATAAAATAAGAAAGTACTCCTGGGCATATTGTGGGATTGCCTGCCAATAGGGTATATGAAAAGATAGTAGTAAAAGTCAGAGATGACTACGAATTTGAAGATCTGAATGAGTTAAAGATTATGGTACTAATAAAATGTGAAATTCACATTCAGGAACTGACTCTGGAAAAGACAAAGAGTTCAGGGTTAGTCTGTGGTAACTGAGATGCAGCCTGGATACCAGGTGAACAGTCTTGAAGGGAATTGGAAATGGAAAACTACAACAGAAGAGACTGGCCGTAATTACATGTAGATTTAGGATATATAGATATAGTTAAGTACAGATGATAAAGATATATAGATAGATACATACATACTAAAATACTGAATATATAGATTATATACAATTCAGTTAAATAAGTGTTTTGGAAAAAAAGAGAAGTTATTTTCACTACATTATTATTATTTTCAGTGCATTATTATTATTGTTATTATTATTATTATTGGTGTTTATTTACTTTTGAGAGAGAGGGAGATGCAGAGAGAGAGGGAGACACAGAATCCATAGCAGGCTCCAGCTTCTAAACTGTCGGCACAGAACCTGACATGGGGCTCAAACTCACACACCGTGGGATTATAACCTGACACAAAGTCAGATGCTTAATCGACCTAGCCACCCAAGCAACCCTCCCTACATTATTTTGTCTCCAATTATCTAGTTATAAACCCATTGTTCTAACTGGAGATCCTGAAAACACGACCAGCAACATAAATTGAGCTTGAAGCCATATTTTGTTTAAACACTAGGATAGTGTTTAAAAAGCTGAAATTTGACTAACATTAAATGTCATGCACATTTCATTCTTCCAATTGACCTTGAATTATCCCTCACCCTGGCTACTCCACAAATTATGATTCTTTCCTGCTACCTGCAGTACCTCGAGCTCAAGACCACAACTTGTAACCAATATTGTTACAACTGCTTAATGACAGTGGATGTTTATTCCATCCTTGGATATTTATTCACTCATTTAGTCTTGTCCAAGGGAACACTCAGAGTGCAATGCTGCTACAAGTTCAGAGGATGTGAAAATGGCTATAATGTAGCAAAGAAATAAGACAAATATAGGCATCACAACACAGCAGAGAAGGATAATGACAGTACTTTTGTAGTGAAAGATCACTTTTCTGGATTGATACTTTTATAGAATGAAAATTAAAATATTGGCATGAGACTAAACATTAGACATGCAAAATAGAAGCACTATTTCTTTTATTTCTGGATTCAACCAACATAACATATATTTACATTTCAATAAATATAATTTGGATGCCGGAAGTGCTCCTGCAGCCATCTTGAAGGGGTGGTGAGCTGAAAAGAGCGGCGCTGTGAGGGACAAGCTAACGGGTGGGTCACGACATTGGCGCCCTGGCAACTAGGGCACCCGAGGAGAAGTTCTACAGCCAGCGAAGCACAGCCGAATTTCTTTATTACAGGATTGTTTTCCGTCTCTTTGAACTCCATACTAGGAAATGGAATGCTTTTTATCTCAAAATTTCAAGACTTGTCCCCCGCTCTGAAGAGCAGCTGGATCTGTGATAGAAATATTTTAAAAATAGTTCAGTCAAGGGGCGCCTGGGTGGCTCGGTTGGTTAAGCGTCCGACTTGGGCTCAGGTCATAATCTCACGGTTCGTGGGTTCGAGCCCCGCGTTGGGCTCTGTGCTGACAGCCAGCTCAGAGCCTGGAGCCTATTTCAGATATTCTCTGTCTCTCTCTTTCTCACTCTCACCCTCCACTGCTCACGCTGTCTTTCTCTCTCAGAAATAAATAAAAAACATTTTTTAAAAAACTTTAAAAAAAAAAAAATAAATAAATATAATTTGAACAAGCCTAACATAGGAAAAAAGAAAAACAAAGAAAAACCTTGTAGCATATCTGAACTTTCTTGTTTTGTTTTAATAACATTAATATATCACTGAGGACGAAGATTTTAAAGCATCTTAAGCAAATTTAGTATACTCAGTTTTTTAACTTTTATCTAAAATGAAATGTATATTTTCAATCTTTAATTAGTAGCTAGTTCTGCAAATTATGCAGAAAATTTAGAGTTAAATTTAAACAAAGTGTTTTGGAAAAAAAGAACATCTTCTTTCAGTGAAATAAATTGATTTCCAGATTCTAAGTTTCCAATATGTAGATGTTCTTATTTTAATTTGAAAATAAACTCAAGACGTTACATTAAACATAAGGTGTTAAGGGATCATCATCTACTTCTTTGATTATTACGGTGCAATTACAGAATATCTCTTAGTAATGTCTTAAAAATATGAAGAAACCTTGTCCTTACACTAATTTTCATTTCTGCCCTTTGATCTGATCTACCTTTGAAAATCATACTGCATTCCTTATATACTGGAAGTTATAAGCTCATTAAAATCATTGAACATAACAGGTTAATAAGCAAGGCCAATTGTCCAACTAACATTTCTAAAAGTTGGGGCCATACTGGTTTCTTTTTATGTGAAAAGTTCATTCCAGAATTTTTCCCATGATAGCTATTGTACCTAAGCATGTAAAAATAGTTGCTAATCATCAGATACTACTTAATCATGTCATAAAGAGAATAATGTCAATTTAATCTGGTAAATGTTTTGCAGTTCATTAAATACTCTATTGAATTCAGCTGATGTTTTGGTTTGAGTTTATTATGACTTTCTTGATGAAGGAAGACATGTATTGACTGATAGGTATTTTCTGCAAGTTTCTTGAACTGGTAACTACCCCCAGATTATTTTCCTATCATTGTAGCTGCATTATCAGAACATTTTAATTTTTAACTTATACTCCAAACATTTGCTGATAATGTAAGTTTGCATTATATAGGTCAGATACAGTCTTATTTACTGTCATTACATTGGGGAAGAAAATAATTTTTCTTCATAAGCACATCATCCATAAATTACACATCATCTATAAATTACACAATTTTGCAAAGCTATGTCAGTATCAAACAATAAATAAAAAGTACTTTGTAAATTTTATTTGTCCTTTATTAGTCTTTTATATTTATCACACAGTTCCTGAATAGATTGAGCTATAATGCTATTGAAAAGTAAGACTTGAGTTACTCTGTTTGCCTCAAAGTCATAACCCAATGTTTCCAGGAATATTTCCTTGATATAGACTCTTCCTAATGTCTCAGCAGTCATATATATATTCAGTCTTAGCAAACAAAAGTGTTATTTTATAGGCTAATTGTAAAGCATTAATATTTACATATTAAATAGTGAAGATCTGCTTCTGACAGATTTTAAAGCAGCCTTACTCTTTCAAGTAATTCATTTGGCTTTCAGTCTACTTGTATACTTTGTATATAAATACCTCTTCAGATTTTATGACTTTGTTGCACAGTTTTTACATTTTGAAATAGGTTAGTTGGTTTTAACATTGCAATATCAATTATGACTACAAAAACAAAACTTAGCTACATGAGGAGCAGAACTCCCAATTAAAACTAGTCTGAACTAGCATGGTCTTCATTTCTTGGAATCATTTCCATTATCATTAGTTGATTTACTTCTTTCACATCCCTAGGAACTGTGTCTTTTTTTGAGAGAAAGTTCAAAGATGCTTTTTTACTGTCAGTGAATACAGTTAAACATGTTTTGCTTCTCTAAATTAGCTAACAATGTTAAAATATAGATTTAAAAACAATAACTTGATTAAAATAAAATAATTAGGAAAATTAAAGTTAAAAGAGCAAATTACTTACATCTTATAAACTTAAGTAAATGTAGACAATCTAATATTAAAACATTACGTGCTCTAAGGTAGTCCTATACATATAACTTGAACTTAGCTCACATCACATGTGATATCTTGTCAGTGAGAAAATTCATTGATTTCATGCTTAAATGTAAAACATCATTTTTAAATAAAAGTTTCTAAATATTATCAACGTTGATATAACCAATTGATAAACAGCAGATTAAGGACTGATTCTGAGCCATGACTTAATGTTTGAATAAAAATGGCATAAGACAAATTAATTCAAGTTTGTGTGTGTGTGTGTGTGTGTGTACTAATGAAATAGGACTGAATCATTGAATACATATTATTTACTCTAGGCACTGAGAGATAGCATGGATTTTTACATCATGTGATGAAGGGCATCAAGAGAAGGAATCACATGAGAAAAGTTACAAAGTTGGTAGTAATAAAATATATTTCATATAGAATAAAATTTTCTAAAAATATAGAAATAGCAATGGATATAAAATGTAAACATACATCTTATATCTTCTCCTTGTTTTTGTTAAGCAATGGGGAAATACTGTAGTCTTCTAAACATGGCGAAAAGGGATAAAATATTACCTTACTTTGGCATGAGTGTGATTAATGGATATAAAGAAGACACTGATCAGTATGGAAACAAATTTGGAGGTCACTTTACAAATGGTCACAAACTGATACATAAAAAGGTTGATATTGACATGCAAATGAAGTGACAATGCAAAAAAAAATGTTACATAAGTAAAATCAGCCTCACTTGGTGACTGAGTAGTTTATCATCAAGAGCTCTCTTTATAAGGAAATGATTCAAATTTTGATATTTAAGCAGAGGGAATTATTAAAGTGAAAACGAGTGATTCATAGAATGTACTAGGAGGGATAAAGAAACAAGTTCAAAAGGATGAATAGAGTGGGGCCATGAACCCTTACCCCTTCAAAAAATAAGCCAAATTTGGGGTGTTGTGTGGCTCAGATGGTTGAGCATCCAACTCCTGATTTCAGCTCAGGTCATGATTCCGGGATAGTGGGACTGAGCCCTGCATCAGGCTCTGTCCTGAGCATAGAGCTTACTTGAGGTTCTCTCTCTCTCTCTCTCTCTCTCTCTCTCTCTCATTCTGTCTCTGTCTTTCTCTTTCTGCCCCTCTCCCCTACTTGCACTCTATCTCTCTAAAAAAAAAAAAAAAAAAAGCCAAATCCATACCACACTACTAGTTCACTTAATCACTTAATCTAATAAAAACAATTTCACAGTGTGATTGTGGTATTAAATGAAATAAGCAATTGCAAATTACCTACATACAATGTATGCAACACACTGGTACTTAATAAATGTAAATTTGAATCTGTTTTTTAGTACTTGTTCAATAGTATAAAATTTCTTCAATCTGAATACAATCTCTAAGATTCTTTCAATCTCAACTTCACTAATAAAGATCTTGCATGAACCATATAAGTACATTTCCAAGTCTCTATATTTGATCTGTTCCAGGTATCAACCACTCTGATTTAACATAAACTTATCTAGTTAAAGGTAGGTCTTCATCTCTGATGCCATAAATAACATCCATACACAGAATTGAGGATCTTCCTATAAAAAAGATATAAAAATACATTTTAATTAATGTATAAAGGCTTGGATTTTAATTAACAAAGATGAATTCCTTCATGACATACTTAGAAATGAATTGGGTCAAATATATGCCCTGAAAGCTAAATTTACAAACTTTATTTTTCTGTACAATTGCTTAAAAAAACAAAAAAAGAAGATGTTCTGTTAAGAATTATCAAAAAGTATGTGAAGTAATTTTGTCCAAAAAAATATTCTGCGGCAATTTAAAAGGCACTTAACAGGCACTTTAGAGGATAAAAAAAATGAATATAGTTCTATTTTCTAGGTTCTATTATTTCTATGAGAAATAATAAAAATAACACATCAACCTTCATTTTTATTACAGAAATAGTATTTTGCTATGCAAACCTATGATTTCATCTATGAAATTACATTGCTGGTTTAACATGGTTAACTATTGCTTTTATAAAGACTGCTTATTCACTTTCATATGTATGTGAATCACAATTTTTTTCTTTTGCCTCTAGTTTCCCGATATTGGATCTTTTGAAATGCTTATTAACAATCTTTCCACTGTATGGGACACAGTCAAAACAAATCATGACCATTCTTGTGCAAGAATAAGGATGAGCTCTCAACTAAAATAAAGATTGTTTGTACTTTCTTATTATTTGTGTTAATGACAGTATTTTAAATACTAGCTAGCAAGTGTTTTAAATATTCATGAGTCATCTACACTAGTGAGGAGAACTTTTTTTTCCTAAGCCGTGTCAGAAAAATCATACTCAATAGTAGATTATCTAAGGAATTTTGTGAAGCTCTATATACCATGAGTATTGCTGCCATATTCATGCTATGCTATAGGGAATTCAGAAACTTGAAAACTTATTGAAATTAACATTGAACTCAGGCTATAAGATATAGTATAAGGAATAGAACTCAGACTGTAAAGGAATGATATAAAACTGCTGACTAAATATTTCATTAAGGACTGTTCTCAATTTTGTTTTAGTTTCATTGGGTGAATTGATTCCAAGTTATCCAATTTTATTTCACATTTCAACTATTTCATTTTTCATATATTGAGGAATTCATCCTGATTCGTTGTATTATTGATGGTAGTCTTTAAAAGATGGTGCTGGCCTGCCAGTGATGACCAAGAACAGATGAACTCCATCCTCTTCAGGCTAAGGACTTTTGGGGAAAAAACACAAAAAGAATCACTGGGCTATTTTTAGGGTTTGGGGGTGAGAATCAACAGGGGTTTAACAATCAGTAATCAACCTAGTATCCCTGGGTCTGGGAGTCAATCCATTTGGAGTGAGGACAAGTTACTGGAAAGCAAATTATAAAATAGCTATTGTACCAAATGGTCATTATAGTCATCAACGGGACATGTGATTCTGCTCAAAGAGAAATGATAATCTGGTGGCTACATTGTCTCTTTGAAAGCTAGAATCTTTTTAGGACTGAAAGATTACTCAGGAATCCAAGATTTGTCATGTTAAGAAGGGAAATCAGGGGCGCCTGGGTGGCTTAGTCGGTTAAGCATCCGACTTTCGCTTAGGTCATGATCTCGAGGTTCGTGGGTTCGAGCCCCGCGTCGGGCTCTGTGCTGACTGCCAGCTCAGAGCCTGGAGCCTATTTCAGAGCCTGTATCTCCCTCTCTCTCTGACCCTCCCCTGCTCATGCTGTCTTTCTCTCTCTCTCCTAGAAAGAAATAAAAATATTAAAAAAAGAAAAAAGAAAAAAAAAAAAGAAGGGAAATCATTTGGGAAAATGAAGAAAGCCCGAGACTGCGGGCTAGCAGTGAACTACAGTACAAAATTACCTCAGAGTAGAAGTGCCCAGGGCTACAGGGAATAGAGAACACATTCACAAACTACAAAATCAGTTGCTATTCTGGCCAATTGATCGTGTGGAAGCAAAAGAGACCTTGAAATTCTAAATGCAAAATACAGCTTTCCTACAGAAGACCCATATTGGGAGGTGGTTTCCTGTGAAATGAAATTCATGCTAAATGCTACGTATCTTCTCGTACTGGCACACATAATCATGGACATTCTGTCCTGATGATTGGCCTTGTGAGGTTGCCATTTATCTAATAAATCCCAATCTTTACATGATACCTCCTCAAGTTATAGTGTTGCTTTGGATTACTGTTAAGATCAGCGACAGGGGCACCTGGGTGGTTCAGTCTGTTAAGCATCTGACTCTTGATTTTGGCTGAGGTGATGATCTCAACCTCTGTGCTCCTGCCTCGGGTTGCATGCTGTCAGCCCTTCTAAGTGTCTGCCTGATGCACATAACTTTATGAACAAAATTAACAAGGCAGCTTTTTATTCAAACCACCAAGAAGCACAGATATACCTTTTGTATTAGTCTGAGGATACACCACACACACCACACACACACACACACACACACACACACACACACACACTCACAACTGTCAACATGGATCCAGCTTGGAATCGTCTCTCTCCCTTTCGGTCTTCCCCTCCCTTTCTCTCTCAAAATAAATGAATATACATTAAAAAAAGAGACAGAGATCAGTGGCAGCACTGAAAGGGCAAGACAATATCTTAGCTGAATAGGTGAGATAGCTTAGCTTAGACAGATAGAGATACAGATATCTCATATCTAATGTTGAAGATATTATGTTATTATATATTGACTTTTTTTTCCCCTGAAGGCCCTAGATAGGAGAAGTGGAATTGGTCCCTTCATTTGGAATTTTTAAAGATTTTATTTGATGTGATTTTGTTTCTCATTCTAAATACTATCCATTCGGTGCCTATTTTTATTTTAATCCTGTCTTTTTTATTGTCCTGCAAAGTTTCCCTCAGAATTGTCGAAGCTTTAGAACTCACAAAATCCATAGGAGTGTAGGAGTTAAAATGTATAATGGTTAATTTTATGTGTTAACTTGACTGGGCCCAGGTATTTGGTTAAAAATTATTGTGACTATGTCTGTGAGGATATTTGTGGGTGAAAATAACATCTGAATTGGTAAACTGAGTAAACTGAGTAAAGCAGTTTCCTTTTCCAATATCAGTGGGTCTCATCCAATCTGTGAAGGCCTGGATAGGACAAAAGGCTGAGTAAGGGATAATTTGCTCTCTCTGCTGTCTTTGACCTGAGACACTGGTCTTGTCCTCAAACTCAGATTTAGACTGGAAATATACCATCAGTTTGCCTTGGTCACTGACTACAGATCTTGAGGTGACTCATTCTTAGTAATTATGTGAGCCAATTCTATATAATAAAAGTGTACATGTGTGTGTGTGTGTGTGTGTGTGTGTGTGTGTGTCCTCAGACTAATACAGATGGTAAATCTATACTTCTTGGTGGTTTGAATAAAAAGCTACCATAATTTTGTTCATAAAGTCATGCATCAGGTAGACACTTAGAAGTGCACACTTCTCCAGCTCAGAGTAGACTAAATTTACAGCAATAGGTTTTTTTTCATGCCAGTTTGTCTTGATGTGCAGCTTTGTGCCCCCTAAAATGTGTATGCTGATGTCCTATCTCCAGTACCTCAGAACGTGGCTGTATTGAAGGTAGGGTCTTAAAAGGTACTTACACTAGACTGAGGTTGTTTAGGATGGTCTCTAATCCAGTATGACTGGTGTCCTTGAGAAGAGGAATTTGTACACAAATAGTGACAGAGGGATGACCATGTGAAGACATAGAGAGAAGAGGGCCATCCAGAAGCCAAGGAGAGAGGTCTCAGAGGACATCAATCCTGCAAACACCTTGATCTCAGATTTCCAGCCTCCAGAACTGTGACAAAATACACACCTATTGCTTAAGCCCCCTAATCTGTGGTCCTTTGTTATGGCAACCTTAGCAAACCAATACAGTGACTTAGTCAATCAACATTGAAATGTAGCCACCATGTATGATTTTTTGACTTATATCTTTGTCCTTGATGGCATAAAGCTTCATGCTTATCTTTGTCAAAAAATTAACTAAAATGTTTATTTTCAATAAAATAAATGTAAACAGCATGGAATAATGATTTGATGTTTTATATAAAATAATTTTTATGTATCTTTTAAATTTATCTACAATGTTCATAAATTGTAGATTTTCACAGATTGATCATTGGTATATAAAAGTGCTTTATAAATTTTGTGGATTTGTATCTAAAATTATACATGAGATATGCCTTGATTAAAATGACTTTGAATGAATTAAGTATTGATTGAGTTTTTTGACATCAAAGAGATTTTCCCCTACTATTGTTTTTTTTTTTAATTTTAAGAGTGCCATGAGACATATCTCTAAAATATTCATCAGAGAAATCTAATAGCTTTAAATGGGATTTAAAGTAATATTTCACAGAAGAGGCATTAAAATTTCAGAAAAGAAGTTTAGTATTTGGAAAAAATATAAAAATGGCATTCCCTAAGTGATCTTTATAAGACTAGTTAGTGCTGAAGTGAAATGAAATGTTCAGTTATTCAGCTGGTTTTATGGTCTCTATCGCCACTGGATAAAGACATTTTATAGACCTATTGGGCTTAATGCAGAGTATCGAAGAAAATAATATGATATCTTGCAAAAGAGCTCATAAATGTTTTAAAATAAAACAAACCCATTTTATAACCTGAGTGCATCAAATTATTTGATGAATTATATAGTGATCAAACTGTGATTTTAATAGTATATCACTTTAAATCTGAATTTTTAAGTGTTAACAATATTTTATCATATTTTACATTTGCTTAAATATATTTGTTAAAATAGTTTATTTTACAGGTTTTTCTGTGCCTAGGAATTGGTCAAGATCATTCTTTGAAGCTCCTCTGTAATTTGTACTCTGCTACTTTAATCTTTAATGTTGACCCCCCCTTTTTTTAAACAAGTCAGAAGGTTTTCATTGCTAAAATGAGGTTGATTATCCAGTAACCACATGTTTATGGAAATACAATCACAGCTGTTCACAAAGCTCCCAGATAATGTGAAAGGGATATGGCTGCTTCAAACATGACATGGCATACAGATGGGGTCAACAGTCAACATTTTTCAATGACATCATAATTTAAGTAGCCAAGCTTATCCTGGATTTCTGAATAAAGTGAAGAGGATGGATTAAAGATAATGCCCTACTAAGTAGTGCTTTGAAGTATTGTATTACATGCATACAACACAGTCGAGAATTGTATATATGTGAAATTATATTAACACCGATCTGTCTTGTATACTTATGAAAAGTAATTAGAAAAAAAATACACAAGAATGCAATATTGATCTGTGCTTCAAATTTTTTGGTTTGAAAATAAAAATTTCAGCTTTAATTTTCCTAGTGACAATGTGGTAAGAATTGCAAATTCCTGGCTTAATTACAAAATATGTTTTTCTTTTTTTTAAGTGTTTTTTTAATGTTTTTTAGAGAGAGAGGAGGACAGATTATTAGTGGGGGAAAGGCAGAGAGAGAGGGAGACAGAGAATCTGAAGCAGGTTCCAGTTGTCAGCACAGAGCCCAGTGTAGGGCCAAACCCATGGACCCGAGATATTGACCTGAGCTGAAGTCAGAGGCTCAACTGACTGAGCCACCCATGTGCCCCTGACAAAATATGTTTTGCTAAAAATACTATATCTAATATTATTTTATTTATTTATTTTTTTAATGTTTTATTTATTTCTGAGAGAGAGAGAGAGAGACAGTGTGAGAAGGGGAGGGTCAGAGTGAGAAAGAGATACAGAATCTGAAGCAGGCTCCAGGCTCTGAGCTGGCTGTCAGCACAGAGCCCGATGTGGGGCTCGAGCCCACGAACCGTGAGATCATGACCTGAGCCGAAGTTGGACGCTTAACCGACTGAGCCACCCAGGCGTCCCTCTAATATTATTTTATATATCTCTATATACATTAATGTTTTATATATAATATGTAAACATACATATAGTGTGTACTTGCAAGTCTGTATATATGCACACACATGTATGTGTGTTTTATGTATATATATATATATATATATATATATATATATATATATATATACTGATCTGTATACTACCAAGCAGGCTATTCTAGAAGTTATGGAACAGAAAGAATCACAGGTGAATAATTCCAGTTTAAGCTGCATGGTCTGTTGAATCTATCTAAAGCAGAGCAATACTCAAAGGGAAAGAAAGAGATGGAGAGGTTAAAATGCTTAGGATAGGGTGCAAGCAGGATGGAAGAACCACATTGCCTGAATTCCATATTGTACAGTGTCCATGTATCTTGTTCCTTTACCCGCTGCATCAGCTTATTCCACTAACTGTGATTTTTGAGGATGAAAGTTTACCGTGGGTGAGTGGCCTTGGTGGCTGAAGATATAGAAAGCCAAGTCACACTTGCAAACGATACAGAGGCAAGCACATCTGACTACAATAGTAATCTCTAGATAGCCTAATGATAGCAACATTGAAGCTGTTGCTGAGCTTTGGGCAGAAGACACATGGCCCAGAATGAATGTCACCACAGGGTGGTTAATTTAGGGATGTCATAGCTCTCAAGACGGAAGTGATGTGAAATGTCCCTTATGAATATTTAATATTTATTTGGTACTGCCATCCCTTCCTAAGTATAATTAATGTTAATTAATTACTTTGTTTACACCTCAGTCCTACTTACATATGTTCTTTTTATTCAATTTCTATTATAATTTGGAGATAATTTTCTGTATCTGTACTTAACACATCTTATAAGGTTCACCTGTGACTTACAAACTGTTATTTGCTGTCTATACTTTCATTTTTTTCTCTTTATTTGTTCCTCATGTTCATTTCTCTTATTCCCTATAGTAGAATTATATATTATTAAATATTTCAACAAGTACACATTACTGCATGACACAGCAATTGACAAGGAGATACAGAGCGGTGCTTTAAAGATTTTGTTTTCTTCTGTGTCTCAACCTCTTGCTTTAATAGTGGAAGTTTGAGGAAACACCTTTACAACCCTCTTAGAGAATATCCATCCTAAAATGACCTCCTTTTCATAATATAAAATGTTTAAAATTAAGCATTTATTGTTTGAACTTTGCTAGTTTAGTCTAAAGTAACCACTTACAGAATGAAAATACCTATAAAGTATCCTGAAGTGCTTTTAAAAACACTTCAGTGACATTTTGTGTGATACACACACAAAATTGGGATGTTTTTTCTACCAGCAGTTATTTGCGGATGTTTGGTTCTCTTGTTGCAGGATTCTCGCTCAGAGAGTCGTGACACCGAGACTTTTCTTTCCAGGAAGCAACTTTATTTTGCCGGCACCGCTCAGTTGGGTTCGTACCCAAAAGAACTGAGCGGCCCACATCATATGGCATAGGGTTTTTTATGCATTTTCTATTTCTTTGTCTCCCATATATGGTAATACACATAAACATGTAGTCTGATTAAGTTGTTTCAGTTTACAAGAACATGGGGGATGTAGGCAGCTGGACTCCTATCTAGGTGACCTTGAAGTCTTCTCTCTTCTTCAATTTTTTCTTTCTCCTTAGGGAGGGGTTCCTACCACATTCCCCCCTTTGATGCTCGGACCCCTCTATTTTGGGTCAAAGAGCATCATCCTGGCTTAGAGGTTTATATTTCCATAACATCATTATGTGACCGGCCATTTTTCTCTCAACTATAGTCTCAATGAGACTGGAGACTGATCGTATAATCAAGGGAGCCAAGCAGGGTACGAGCAAACATCCTCCCAGAATTAGGAGGACAAGACCTATGAAGGTTTTGAATCCCCCGAAAGATGAAAACCATCCTCCAAATAACTCTCTGGGTTCCAACCATTNATCTGTGATTTCCTCTATGACTTTTCCTTCATCATCTATCTGTAGGCAGCAGTTGCTCAGGTTGAATTTTCCACAAACACCACCCTCAGAAGCAAGCAGGTAATCTAAGGCCAGGCGATTTTGGTAGACTGCATTGCGCATTTTGGTTTGCTGCTTAGCAAGTAAATTAAGAGCCCTAGCAGTTTCATTGGTTATAATTTCTACAACTGCTTGTAGTCTAATTATGCGGTTTAGCATATAAATGGGGGTGCGGTAGCCCCAAGACCCATCCTCGGCCCATATAGCAGGGCCGTAATAATGAATTATTCGTTCGGGAGGCCATTCATTTTCCTTCCAGTTGCCAATTTGTAAGGCACACTGTTTTCTTTGAACTTTCCTATCTCCATATATTTGAACTCCCAGATGTTCTCCTTCTGCAAGTGGGAGTAGGAAGAAGGATGGGCGGATAGTTCCCAGCACATATGACCCTGACCAGCCTGAAGGGAGTACTGTATAGGCTGTTTTCCCACATATCCAATATAGTCCCCCTGGGGCCCGCCATTTGATGGCAGCGTCTATGTTGTTCCAGGCCTCCCGGAGATGAGAGAAGTTGAACAAGGGGTGAGGATTTGGCTCATGGTGATCTGGGGACCCCCACCATTGGATTTCCCAGGTGATTGAATTATAAAACCTTTGGCCCAGGCATGTTAAGTTTCCGACAGGGATGGTGAACTTTTTCTCCCATCGGGCAAGACAGTTCTTCCCAATGATTGAGGTTTTCAGGATCCAAACCCCGGCTGCAGAACTGGGGTAATTCGTTCCATCATAAGGCTCGAGGGGATCTAATTCTCTGGCCTCCCATGGCCATTGATCCCCCACGTTGGTCCCCCCATATACATAGCATGAAGAGATATTCAGAGTCTGGGCTATAGTCTCTGCCAGGGCCAGAAACAAATTCTTTGCTGTGACTGAAATGGGAGGGGGTCTACTTCTTATTTCCTCATAGAAGGAGTGAAAAACTTGGTGGGATGTGGCTGGATGGGTGGCAGTGATCCTCTTAAAATACAGTTCAGTCCCTGGGTCTTTCCCTGGCATGAGAAATGGGTATGATACAATAGTATGGTCCAGGTGATTCCTTGGCCTGACCTGGTTATGCGAATGCATGGATGGCATGATGAGAGATTCAGGTTTACAAGCGGAGTCCAAATTAAAACAACCAATATCAACAAAACATCCTACCCTCAAGAGAAAAGTGTGTGCTAACAGAAATCTTTTGCCACCTTTCCAGCTGGCTGGGGCAACCTCTGCCAATCCAATAGCAAGAAGTAAAGCAAAAATTGCAATAATAGTGAGAGACAAGGGGAGACAGTGCATTACAGTAAGAGGCAGATGTAAGAAATAAGGACAGTCTATTTATTTCTTCGGACCGGCGATTCCTCAAGCTTCCACCGTGCGTAGATTAGTCAGCTTCCGGAGTGACTAAAGCAGGGCTGTAGTCTTCCGTTGGAGTCTCCGCCGTGGCAGCTCGCTTCTTCCGTATGGTCAGCTTACACGGTGTGGACGGATCAGGAATGCACTCCCAGTCCCCGGATGCCAGCTTCACTCTGCTGTGGTGAATCCAGGGACCCACCTCAGCTACTTTTACAGCAGTAGGGTGGACAAAATGACAGAAAACGGGCCCCTCCAAAGGGGTTTGAGTGGTTGGACATTCCATTCTTTTACCCATACAGCATCTCCTGGCTCAAAGGAGTGAGTATCTGTGGTCAGACTCACAGGCAATCATTCTTTAACCCATCGGTGTAGAGTGGCTAGAGTAGAGCCCAGAGCCTGCATTTGCTGTCTTAGGGTTAAATTGCCTATCTCATTTAAGTCTCCCTTTATCCCCTTAACAATTGGGGGAGGGCGCCCATAAAGGATTTCATAAGGGGAAAGCCCCGTGTGCTTATTGGGGCTGCACCTGATTCTTAACAAGGCTATTGGCAGCACCTGGTCCCAGTGCAGGTGGGTCTCCTGGCACAGTTTACTTAATTGCAGCTTCAAGGTTCTGTTCATTCGTCCCACCTTTCCGGAGCTCTGGGGTCGGTGTGCCGTGTGTAACTTCCAGGTTATCTTTAGCCCCTTTGCCACTAGCTGCACCACCTCAGCTACAAACGCTGGCCCGTTATCTGAACCAATAGTGATAGGGATCCCAAATCGTGGGATAATTTCCTTGAGAAGGAGTTGGGCCACTTCATGTGCCTTTTCTGTTCGAGTAGGGAAAGCTTCTACCCAGCCTGAGAAAGTACATACAAAGACCAACAGGTATTTACATCCCCGAACCCGGGGGAGCTCCGTGAAGTCCACCATCACATTTTCAAAGGGGGCTCCCCCAACGCTCTGTACTCCAGGGACGGCCTTGGGCCCCTGACGTGAGTTGTTTCGGGCGCAGGTTTCACCTTGCTCACATACCACTCGGGCTGTGCTGGAGAGCCGAGGGATGGAAAAATACGGCTTAACATTGTTTCAAGGGCTGTCCGGCCGATGTGAGTTTCCTGATGGAACTGCTCCGCAAAGGCTGGAGCTAAGGCCTCAGGAATTGCTATTCGGCCATCTTCACATTTCCACCATCCACCTGGGAGGTAGTTGCCACTCTCAGTCTTCAACCAGGTACTTTCATGGTGTGAGTAATTAGGGTCCCACTCTGTCAGTGGGTTAGGGAACAGTGCAGCAGTTAAAGCCGCTGATTTTATGGCTCCTTTGGAAGCTGCTAGCTTCGCCTCTCGGTCAGCCTTTCGGTTTCCCAGTGCAGCCGTGGTATCCCCCCTTTGATGTCCCCGGCAATGCATGACTGCCACACTTTTAGGGGCCCACACGGCATCGAAGAGTTCAAGGATCTCCTTACCATATTTTATGTTCTTTCCTCCTGAGTTTATTAGACCCTTCTCCTTATATAAGGCCCCATGTACGTGGAGAGTGGTGAAGGCGTATTTAGAGTCTGTGTATATATTTACACGTATCCCTGCCGCCAGTTGGAGGGCTCGGGTTAAAGCAATTAGCTCTGCCTTCTGTGCTGAAGTCCCCTTCGGCAGGGCCTCTGCTTCAATGACAGAGTTTAGAGTCACCACGGAACATCCTGCAAGACGTTCCCCCCTTTCTATAAAACTGCTACCGTCAGTGAAATATTCAGCATCGGGGTCTTTGAGAGGCTTGTCCTGCAAGTCTGGTCTGCTGGAGAACACCTCATCCATGACTTCAGTGCAGTCATGGTCTTGCTGGCCTGGCCCGACAGGCAATAGGGTTGCAGGGTTCAGGGTCCGTACTACTTCTAGGCGAATGCGTGGATTCTCACATAGCATTCCCTGATACCTGACCATCCTGGCGTTGGTGAGCCAGTATTGTCCTTTGTATTCCATTAATGTTAATACCGAGCGTGGCACTCGAACTGTTCATTCCTGTCCCATAGTTAACTTGTCAGCCTCAGACACTAAAAGGGCTGTGGCTGCTAGTGCCCGTAGGCAGGGGGGTCAGCCTTGGGCCACAGAGCCAATTTGTTCGGAGAGATACGCCACCGGGGATGCCATGATCCCAACTTATGAGTCAGCACTCCCACTGCAATACCAGTGCGCTCATGGACATAGAGAAAGAAGGGCTCGGCATGTCTGGGAGCCCTAAACCAGGCGCATTAGTAAGTGCACGCTTTATTTCTCGAAAGCCTTTTGCTGTACTGACTCCCATATCAGGGGTTCCCTTTCTCCCCCCTTTGTAGCCTCATAGAGGGGTTTTGCCAGGACTGAGAAGTTAGGTATCTAGATCCTACAGAAACCTGCAGCCCCGAGAAACTCTCGAACCTGGTGACGGGTTGTGGGAGTCGGGATAGAGCAAACGGCCTGCTTTCTCTCTGGGCCGAGCTGACCTGACGCTGCCCCTGAGATAAGTGGAAGTCAAGATATTTAACCCTTTCTTGACAGATCTGGGCCTTTTTTCTTGAGACCTTGTAGCCAGCTTTCCATAGGAGGGTAAGGAGCTGCCGAGTCCCTTCCATGCAACCCTCCCGGGACTTCCCAGCTAATAGCAAGTCATCCACGTATTGAAGGAGGACACAGCATATTGATCTGCTGGGAAGGCTTCTAAGTCAGAGGCTAATGCAGTGCCAAAGAGGGTCGGGGAGTTTTTGAACCCTTGAGGTAATCTAGTCCAGGTTAATTGGCCCCTGTCACCATTTTTAGGGTCCTCCCATTGGAAGGCAAAAATCAGTTGGCTCTGAGGGGCTAGGCGGATGCAGAAAAAGGCATCCTTAAGGTCCAAACAGGCGAAGAAAGTGGCTTCAGCAGGAATGAGCCCCAAAAGTGTATAGGGGTTCGGGACCCCTGGGTGTATGGTGACAGTCACCTGGTTTACTCCTCTCAGGTCCTGAACTGGCCGGTAATCATCTGTGCCTGGTTTTTGAACAGGCAAGAGGGGTGTGTTCCAGGGCGACTGACACGGCCTGAGGATCCCATACTTTAATAAAAGTCTTTCCAGGTGCTTTTGGATCCCGACCTGTGCCTTGCGAGGGATGAAGTACTGTCTCTGGCGGGTGGGCTCTGCCCCAGGCTTTAGTGCAACAACCACAGGGGGTATGTTTCGCGCCAGTCCTGGTGGGTTATCTTCAGCCCACACCCCTGGGACCTTAAAAGGAAGCTCAGGCACCAATTGCGGTTTTTCCTTGAGGCTATAGAGACGCCATTCCCTGGGGAATGGTGAGAGTCCTAATTTTTGCCTCTGGTTTCGGAGGGTCAGAGCGTCCCGTCCCTGGGAGTTGAAAGTGATCTGGGCCTGTAGTTTTCCTAGTAGGTCACGGCCCATTAGAGCCACGGGGCAGTCAGGGAGGTACAGAAATTCATGGATGACTTCGTGGCCACCTAAAGTGCATCGTCGAGGTAACAGGAAGGGACGACGTATCTGATCGCCTGTGGCCCCCACAGTGGTGGCTTGTCTCCGTGAGAGTGGGCCCACGGGTTGGGTCACTGCTGAGTGTTGTGCTCCAGTATCTACCATAAAGTCAGTGGGTCGGCCCCCCACCTTCATTCTGACCATGGGCTCCCGGGGGCCTAGCAAAATAGAGCCCGGTCTGTCCGAGTCCTCCTCACAGTCCTCCGTGGTGGCTAGTCCCACAAAATCATTCTTGGGAGCCCCATGAGGCTGCGGGGCAAGTTGGTACCGGCCCTGGATCACATGGCCCCTTTTTTTTCTGCGTAGGACCTTGCTGAGAATCATCTGGTCGCTGGGGGCACTCACCTTTCCAGTGGCCCTCCTGACGGCACAAAGCACACTGATTTCCAGCCTAGTTTCGATCTAGAGCGAGACCCCCCTCCCTGCTGCTCTCCTTTCTGGATTCGGCCCTTTCCCTCCGGGGCTTTCTCCTGGGGGTGTCTTGATTGCTCCACCAAAGCGGCAGCTAATAAATCTGCCTGTTTTTGCATCTTTCGGCGTTCTTCCTTCCGTGCCGCCTGGTCACGGTTAACGAACACCTGGGTCGCTACTTCTAGCAACTGACTGATATTCATGCCAGTGAAACCTTCTAGTTTTTGCAGCTTGCGCCGAATATCTCCCTGGGCCTGGCCTACGAAAGACCCATTAATCATCCACTCATCCGCTGGTTGGCGGGGTTTTTTCAGGTTCTCCTGACTGTATGGGCTGTTTAACCTCTGGCCAGTATTTGGAGGAAGCCGTGAGGCGAGCCAGGATTACTTTACGGCTCTCTTCAGTACAGACTTTTAGCCAAGGAGGCCGGGACAGGACCAGGTCTTGCCAACAGTCAATATAAGGAAATTGGTCAGGGTGGCCTGGGTCCCCTGCAATGACTCTGAACACCCGGCCAACTAGTTCTTATCAAGTGAGCTCTCAGAGGGCCAGCCCACCCCAAAGGATGGCCAGTCAATTTCACAGAATGTCCGGAGCTTTTCAGGAGTTAATTTTACACCATAATTTCCTGAATATCCCTTTTTGAAATTCCTCAACATACACTCTAGGGGAGTCGGTTTCCTCTGCTTTCCACCCATTTCCTCCCCCTAACAGGCGACTTTCACGCACAAGAAAGGGGAAGACCAGGGAAGGAGGGGGACCAGTTTGGAAAGGACGCACACCCGCTTTGTCCGTTTCCGGCCGCTGTCCTCTCGGAGATATTTTAGGCTCCTCTTAGCATTTGGGTTCAGTTTCAATCCCTGACCCGGATCAGACTCACGAGGAAGTGTGACGCCGCCTTAAGCCGTATGAGGTCGCCACGGAACCGCGGATCGGGACTCAACACTCGCTTCGGCCCTTGGTCAGGTTGGAACCTTCCCGTTGTCCGTCTCAGTCACACACATTCACACAACGACTCCAGCCCATCGCCCTACATTAGACTTGCAGCTTCGTTCCTCTTCCCTTGTGGACTTACTAGTGCCACTCTGGGAGGTGATCAGGCTCTCCTTCTGCCTCTTAGGGGCAGGTCCACCAAAACGAACCCGGGTTCTTACCAGTCAGATGGGCGGCGCTCCTTAAGCTGGTTCCTGGGCCTCGGGTTCCGTTAGCGCACACAGGGCCCTCGCCCCGGCTCGCCGGGATAGGCTAGTCCCCTACGGATCAAGAGGTCCGCTGGCACCAGGTGAGGTCGCTTCTCCCGGCGCTCCAAGGCTAGTACCCTGGTGGCAAGGGAGGTGGCAATCCACCGTCTCCGAATCCCGGACGAGCCCCCAGGTAATGTTGCAGGATTCTCGCTCAGAGAGTCGTGACACCGAGATTTTTCTTTCCAGGAAGCAACTTTATTTTGCCGGCACCGCTCAGTTGGGTTCGTACCCAAAAGAACTGAGCGGCCCACATCATATGGCATAGGGTTTTTTATGCATTTTCTATTTCTTTGTCTCCCATATATGGTAATACACATAAACATGTAGTCTGATTAAGTTGTTTCAGTTTACAAGAACATGGGGGATGTAGGCAGCTGGACTCCTATCTAGGTGACCTTGAAGTCTTCTCTCTTCTTCAATTTTTTCTTTCTCCTTAGGGAGGGGTTCCTACCACACTCTGACTTTCAAAAGCTGGAAATGTAATTGACATTTTTGTCTCAGAAAAAAACAAAAACAAAAACAAAAAAAACCTATGATGCCCAAAACAAATGTTTACAAATTAGGGGTGTAACTAGTAAAAGCATTTATTTTTTTTAATGTTTTATTTATTTTTGAGAGAGAGAGAGAGAGAGAGAATGTGAGCAGGGGAGGGTCAGAGAAAGAGGGAGACACAGAATCCGAAGACAGGCTCCAGGCTCTAAGCTGTCAGCACAGAGCCCGACGCGGGGCTTGAACCCACAAACCGTGACGTCATGACCTGAGCCGAAGCCGGATGCTCAACGCTCAACCGACTGAGCCACTCAGGCGCCCCTAAAAGCATTTTAAAAAATGCATTGTATGGGGCGCCTGGGTGGTTCAGTTGGTTAAGTATCTGACTTCAGCTCAGGTCATGATCTCACGGTTCTTAGGTCCAAGTAGCCTGGAGCCTACTTCAGATTCTGTCTCTGTCTTTCTGCTCCTCCCCTGATCACTTTCTCTCTCTCTCTCTTTCTCTCTCTCTCTCTCTCAAATATAAAAAGTAAAACATATAAAAAATTTAAAAATGCATTGCCAGTATATGTGCATGAGCATATACTGAGTACATTTAAATTAGGAGTTCAGCTCTCTATATAAAAAATTAGAGACATGCTTGGTCATCCTTTATCCCAAGTTAAATTTTAATCATAACAAGTGCATTATTAGATACTATATACAATACAGACTTGATTGATTAATTGATTGATTTGAGAAATAATTTATAATGGTTTTAGTGCATTTACTACAAGAAACTGAACTTCTTTGTGTATATGACAGACATTATAGGTCAGACCCAATAACAATGGTAATAGCTCTCACTTTTGCATAAATGTCTCACTTTTGCATTAATTCTATTTTTTAACATAATCCACATATTGATTTGCAAAATATACCTTACTATACCAATAGTTCACTATGACTCAGAAAGTTAAATACTTGGTCATAAAGCCAGTAAGTGACTTATGTAGTGAAAAAAATACATATTTTCTTAATTTTAAAGTCCTTGTATTGCACTCATAATGTTACCTTTGTCAGAATGCCTGTGATAATAGACTTTGGGTTATTTTACCCTTCTGCTCCATTTGTGTCACTATTTCTGCAAGCTCATCCATATGGTAGTCTATGATCATAGTAAAAGTATCTCTTGACCTCACCTGTCCTTCTACCATGGATTTTATTTTACATGTTTAGTATAGGCATTTCTAATGGCAGTCAAAGGCAGAAAAAAATAATACATTGGATTTCCATGTACTCACCATCCACATAAATAGTTATCAACTCATGTATATACTTTTTCCAACTGGCTTCTCCCTCCCCCACCATTTTATCCATCATTATTAGAGGTTGCATAAATAGAAGAGAAGAAATCTTTAATAAGCACAACCACAGATATTTTTCTTATACCTGGAAAAGTAATAATTATTATTAACTTCATTAAATAAGAAATCAGTCTTCAAATTTCTGTAATTGCCTTGTGATTTTGAATTATTGTCTCCTTTCCCTCCTCCTTTTTCTCTTCAAACACATATCACTTGTTTTCATTTAATATATCTCACTGCATTAGTTATTACTGCTCTATACCAATCCACTGCAAAACTCGGTGACTGTATTTTTTCTTGATGTTAGCTTGAAGCACTCTTATGCTTGTTTGTTTTATGTTTGTTTGTTTGTTTTTTTTTTTTTTTTGAGACAGATAGAGTGAGTGGGGGAGGGGGCAGAGAGAGTGGGAGACAGAGGACAGGCAGGCTTTGTGCTGACAGCAGAGAGCCTGATGCGGGGCTCGAGCTCACAAACCCTGCGATCATGACCTGAACCAAAACCAAGAGTCAGACACGTAACCAACTAACCCATCCAGTCGGCCCTGAAGCACTCTTCTTAAATGGGCTGGAGGTTAGCTTATCTAGGCTGGGCTCAGGTAGTGTGGCCCAGTTCCCGCGCACAGTCTCTCATTGTCCTCTAGTAACCTGTGACTTAGAGAAGGTTCTTACTTTCTGCATAAAGTCTATTGATAGTTTTTTTTTTTTTCAATATTCCACTTCTAATCTTCACATTTTAAAAATACAAGGTTCCTTTTAAGGGATTATATATTCCAAATGTAAACTATCAGCCAAACATAGATAGGACTGGCCACATCCAACAGGCTTCAACAATAGATTTCTTAGCATGTGGCATCATCTTGGCAAATGAGGCCTTCAGACTTTCATTCTCAAAACCTAAAGTAGCAAACAAAAATAATGAATTTCTTTCACTAGACAGAGTCACAATAGCAAAACTCACAAAATACATGAATGAGAAGCAAATTACAGCAGCTGAGTATACATAGTGGAGAGGATGGAAATCAGATCCAAGGAAGATGTTGCTCACCTCTTTAACACCTATCTACTGTTTGACGTGGACCTAGAGTCCTGAGGACAAGGATTCCTCTCCCCTGATTAGGGTAAGAATAAATGGTGCTAAGAGTTGCCTCTCTAATGTTCCTTTGTGTGTGTGTGTGTGTGTGTGTGTGTGTGTGAGTGTGTGTACTTCGAGTGTTGATGATGGAAGACATAAATGTTATTCATCAAGCCACAGAAGTAAATTGGGTGTGATGCAATTCATAATAAGAAATATGTATTTGATCTTCCTCCCCTTTTCTGGCCTTGAACTCCTAGAACCATTGGAATTTCCTAAATGAGGAGAGTGATAAAGTTGTCTTTTTTTATGTTAATGAGGTGACTTTGGAAACCACCTGGATAATCTATAGATGGGGGCTGGTTGCCAGGGGAACCAACCTTGTGATTGGAAGGCTAGAACTTCCAATAACCCTTATAACTTTGGGGGTGGGGAAGAGGGGTTCTGGAGGTTAAATCAATTGTAAATGGCCAATTTTTAATCAATCATGACTATGTAATTAAAATTCCATAGAAAGGCAAAAGATGGAGAGTTAAAGATGGTGTTTGGGGAGTTTCCGTTTTAGTAAACATGTCGGGTGGTGCCCTCAGAGAGGGTATTAAAGCTCTGTGCCCTTTTCCTACCCCTCACCTTACGTCATCTGGCTGTCCCTAAACTATGTCTTTTTATAATAAACTGGTAATCTAGGAAATTCTTTGAGTTCTATGAGCAGTTCTAGCAAATTAGTCAAACTCAAGTAGAAGGTGTGGGAACCTCTGGTTTAGTCAGCAGGTCAGAAGCACTGGTAACTTGGACCTGCTATTGAAATCTGAAGTGAGGGTCATTCTTGTGGGACTGAGTTCAACTTGTGGGAGCTGAGGCTGTCTCTGGGTAGATCCCCTAGTGTCAGAATTGAATTGACACGTAGGACAGCGAGCTGGTGTTAAAGAATTACCTAATGTGTGAGACAGAGCCCATATAATGGAATCAGTGACTAGACAGTGATCAAAAGTGGGATCAGAGTAAGAATCCCAATGGGAATCATTCTTCCTTTTAAAATAATGTTCTGGGGCTTCTGAATGGCTCAGTTGGTTGAATATCTGACTCTTGATTTCAGCTCCTGTCATGATCCCAGGGTGGAGTCCTGCCTTAGAGCAGAGCCTGCCTGAGATTCTCTCTCTCTGTCCCTTCCGCACTCTCTCTCTCTCTCAAAATAAAATAAGCTAAGCTAAGCTAGTTACCTTTAATCATTTCTGATCCATCATGGATAAAATTATATGTTAACAATTGCAGACAGTATTATTTCCACATTCACGGGAAATACTTTATCTTTAGTCCTGCCACCATGAATTAGTACACATCTTATAAATCTTTAAGGTTTCTTTTTTTAATGTTTATTTATTTATATTTAGAGAGAGAGGAAGCAGGGAAGGGACAGGGGAGAGAGGGAGAGAATACCAAGCAGGCTATGCACTGACAGCAGAACTCCATTCCACGAACCAAGAGATCATAACCTGAGTCAAAATCAGGAGTCAGATGTTTAACCTACTTACCCACCCAGGTGCCCTACAAATCTATAAGAATTCCTGAGCACCAGAAGCTGTGCCTGAAGAAGAAAACTGGGTTCAAGATCTGGGAAAAGATGGGAAGATGTCAAAGATTATGTTACCTTTTTTTTTTAATTTTAATTGAAGCAAGACATTTTTTTCCTGAATTAATTTCTAAGGATTAGTTTTACTTCAAGAACATTAAATAATCACAGTGTTCCCTAATTTCAAACTTGATATTTATTTTAAGGTAAATACAGCATATTTCAGATTATATTTGGGATTAGTTTACCTTTTTTGAGGTGAAATTTTACATAACATAAAATTCTTGTCTCTAAATAGGGCAACAAAAATAGTTTATATAAATTACTTATAATTTATTATTATAGAGCGGAAATTCTGTGGCATTTCGTACATTCAAAATGTCATACAACCACTACCTCTAATTTGAAAAGGTTTTCATTACTCAAAAAAAAAGCCTTGTGTCCTTTAAGCAGTCATCCTAATTCTTAAAATCTAACGGTATTTGAGGGATTTTGCTTTGGTATGTATGTTTGTTTGTTTATTTGGTAGGTACACTCTCACTAGATGGTTTCTATTTTAAATATTATTCCTGCATGGGCTATACAAGAAGCACATTTTAAATCTCAGGTTTGTGTTTTGATTTAACATTCAGATTTCATAAAACTTGTCCAGGTATTCTGTATGCTAAAGAATGCACAAAAAGAATATATTTAATTTTGTGTATTACATTTTCCAATTGACATTCCTTATATTCAGTTATTTAGCTTTAAAATTCTTAAGTATAGTTTTAAGATTTCTGTAGTAAATGGCATATTTTAGATCGTCAGTATTACCTGAGTGTATAGTCATTTTTGAGGACAACTGAAGAAAAGACATACTTTTTTCTATTATGTTTGCTTTATCTGAGAAAAATAACTTCAGTTAGGTAAGAAGAAAATGGTAATATTAGACCAGATATTGCCAGTAAAAGACATGTTGAATATTCCTTCTGAAAGTGCAGAAACTGGTAAAAGCAGTCAGGCTGCTGATGACAGTTTAGCCAGGGGTGATAATCCCTATTTCATCAGCTACATTTAAACAACTGGGTTTCATATTTCCTCCAAAGCACTTTGCACATGTCACAGCACAAATTAGTGAAGTCTAAATTTCAGCTTAAGGCTCCGTGTGTCATTTAATAGCATACACTTGCTAACTGTAGCCAAAAAGCAGTCTTCCATCAGGGACTCTGAAACTCCTCATTTACATAAGAATGGGAAGTTAATTGTGTTACAGATACTCTGGTCTCCCCAAGGAGTTCATTAAGCATGCTGAACATGCTGAGATTATAACTTAACTGTCACTTCTGAGAAATTGGGAAAATTCAACTTCAGATACAACACCGTTGGCAATAACAAGCATAATTTAATGTATACATCTCTCTGAATCAGAGATGGGCTTCCACTGAAATTTATAATATCTATAATTTCTGTATTCATCGCTAAAATAGTACATAATATCTGGGAATTAAGTGTTCTAGAGACCTTTCCACCCGCCTCACTCTTGTTCCTAAAAATATGGATACCTTATCACCCACTGGTTGCAGTTACTTAAAGCATTTTGTGGCATTATGGGGTCAACTGAAATGCCTCATTTGCATTAATGACACTAGTAAGAGTAAATATGAAGCAAGAACGGAAAAGGTTAAAAAGGTACATACTTTGCCATTAATTTTAAGCAAAATTGATATACAGGTGTATATATCTATGCATATATACATATGTGCATTGACAGATGCATATATGCTGTATTAATATTAATTAATATTAAATTGGAGGGAAATCTTTAATTTTATAAACATGGTTTAAATAAACATAAAGACATTATAACTTGTTACTGTTTCGTACTATGACAATATGTCTTCATTAAAACCCTGGCAACCTACTTGGATGATCCAGTCATAGAGGAAAAATGTCTTTCCCTTTATCGGGTGCTTTATCCATTTAGGAATACAGCATAGGGAAACAGCATTTATCTTCCAGAAAAAATGTTTTAGTGTTAAACAAATGTCATTCAAATGTGACTCTTAGAAGTATACTGCTAGAAAACAAAATCAAAACTTTATTGCTGTTTCGCCTCATTTTTTCTCCTCTTGATACAAACAAGCAGTCTTTCTATTTAATGTGCTCACAACAGGAAAGTAATGGTGAGGAATATTCAGTGTCAGAACAAGCTTAGTATTTTACTGTTTCTATATGTGTCCTTGACTAAGCTATTAATGACACTTTGACTCCATTTATTTGTTGCATTCACAAATGTCACAATGTCACTTCTTAATATACAGTATTTGCTGTTACTTCACCTTGTTTCATGCCTTTTTTAAAGCATTTATCACTTTCTGAAATGTTCATGTTTGCTTGATAACTTATTTTCACCCTAAAAATAAGAGTAAATTCCATGAAAGCAAAGACTATATCTATTTTTCTTTTTTGATTTTTATTTTTAAGTAGACTTCACACCAATGCAGGGCTTGAACCCTGAGATTTAGAGTCACATGCTCTCCAGACTGAGACAGCCAGGTGCTCCAGGAGTGCATCTACTTTATTCAGCACCATACCTTTAATGTGGAGGATAGTGCCTAACACATTCAAGATATACAGTATAGCTATTTATTGAGCCTCTGGTATGGGAGATGGCAATGAACAAAATGAACTCCCTGCTTGAAAGGACTATGTCTGTTATAATAGAAGATGCTTGTTATATTTCTCAATATTGCTTTCTCTGCCAATGTACATACTTGACATACATTTAGAAACTCAGAGTTTGCAAGCAGTATTAGTTCGTGTTTCTTGCATATGACATTTCCACTGTTACTATATAAAATAAGCAAATCAACCATTATACTTGTCTAGTAACCGTCTGAAAAATGAAGTTTTTTTTAACCAGTTCAGTAACTTAGAGTGAGTGCATTTGAGAGATACATTTCACATTCTTTTCTGAACCTACTTACGAGGTGGTTCTTTTGTAACTATTACTGAAATCTGGATCTGGAAAAGCTAAACAGAAGATATATTTGGGCTTCTCTTCTGGTTTACTTCTGGAATGAGCAAATGTGAATATTCAAAAAGGAGAAATAGTTTGTATAGAATTCTTATCTGTAAAATTTCCCTTTCTCAGTCCCAAAGGAAATTAAGTCAATTAGTTGATGAAAACTAAAATTTTTGTAAGTTGAAAAAAAAATGTTAAAAATCTGTTAGGTTGCTCTTGCCTGGCTAAAACTTTAATTTAGAGCATACTTTTCCTGTATTTTAATGCCATATCTTCCTTTTAAATAATCTTTTCTTAATGTGGAGAGCATCAACTCCTTTTAAAATTTTATCTAGCTAATCATATCTGCCATGAGTAACTGATTTAAAAGTGAAATCCTTCTAAGACCTTCGCTTCAAGTGGTTGTGTCCTAACTTGAACCATGAACATCCGCTTTTTCTCTCCTTTGCTGTACATCAGAAACTTCTCAGAATGTACTTTTCTTATCCTCCAGGAAGACAGCAGATTTCTTGAGATGGCTATCATTTCGTGTTTGGACTCATCAAGAGCGGTTCCCTGATGTTCTTTTTCCAGAGTACTCTGAGTAAGCCTCACGTTCCGCTTAATAAAGGCAGTGTCAGTGCGAAAAGCATTGTGTCTCCTCTCTTGGCACTGTTGCAATAAAGATTTAAGAGACTGACGTCCAAAGTGAAAGCAGAAGACAGGTTTATTAAAGCAACAGTACACTCTCTAGGGGAGAGTAGGCGGTTCCCGAGATGGAACTGGGACCTAGGTTGTTTGGAGATTGCATATTGACTGGGTCTTTCTGGGCTGGCAGGAGCTGTGATGTACAGGGGGGTGGTCTCTAATAGAGGCTGCTTTTAGTCATGTGGGGGATTCCTCCCACAGTTTGGAAGTGGGAGATTTTGATCCTGCAAGATTTTTACCAAACTGTCAGGGAGCCTCTCTCCATTGGGGTGGGAGGCTATAACTGCGGTATGAATACCTTATAGTGAGTCTTAGGGATTATTCTGGACAAAGATGGAAGAGGAGATCCCTTGCTCTTCTGGTTTATTAGTTGCTGGAGGCCAGCTCTGGCCGGGGTCCGGGGTCCCTGAAGGATGGACAGTGTCGGCGAGGGAGGGGTGAGAGAGGCCCGAGAGTCTTTGTGGTCACCAGGCAGGCATCTCCGCTCTGACTGGGGCTCAATTTTATTTTATCATTAAGTGTTTGGGGGATGGTACAGAAGTGGCATTTGCCTTAAACAATGATTTCTGATGACAAACTTCTTTGATACGTAAGAATTTCCCAGAACATAGATTTGTGGAAGACTCATGCATAACCTTTATCAATAGTGATTGAGGTAGGTGATTTAGATGCTTATCCTATGGGGAAGGAAGGTATTTTTAGCATAGAAGACACTGTTTTTAGCATAAAAAGGGTGAAGTTACTTCTTTGTGAGCAGGGGTCAATAGCTTGTTTGTTTAAGGTGAAGTATCAAGAAAAACAGGTCTTTCAGGAAACACAAATGTTTGCTCCCATAATCACAAAAGAAGTTCCTCAATAGGTTCCTTCACAGGGTGCAATCAGCATATTCAAGGCCAGAATAAGTCACTCTGAATACTGATCACAAATGCCTTGGGAGGCTGGTGCTCCAAGCAGAAACAATTGGGTGGGGGTGGATATTTATCCTTAACTCTAAATTAGGCTCTTTCTCTCAGGGCCAGGCTCAATTGTAACTCCTGTGTTCTTAACTCCCTTTATTATCTAAGTCTTGGATATGCAAGGCCCATAGGAAGAGCCTTATGACAATCATCCACAATGTTTTCATCTGAAATCTCTTTTGAAAAGGCTGGCATATGTTTTTCCTTATGAGAAATCTGTATGGGGAATATCGGTCTGATCTGGAATATTGTGAGGCCTGGTCAATACCAGCAGGCTCATTTCCAACATAAGCCAGTAGTAGCAATAGGAGATACAAGTTTTGGTTTCTCATGGCAGGAGCTGTGCAAACACTGCCATTTCCTTGCTGTGACTATCATCCAGCGAGGCCATTGTGGCTCCCAGCGATTAGTGTCATGGTCTTGGAAGCCACAAGGTCAAAATGTTGTGTCCCCAGGCTTCTAATGTGTAACCTATTTATCATCATCCTTATCTCCAGATCCTCTATCATTCCCTCCTCAACGACTTGGGGCATTCTATCCACTGCTCATTTCTAGCTTCTACCTACGGTGGCATTTCCCTAAATACTAATACTAATACCAACGGATACAGATATCCATCTGATTTGATTACTGTAACAGTTCATTTAGTCACTATTAATAGCATAATGTCACTATTTTCCTTCTAATCTCTCTTCCTATTCCCACCTTCACTCACTGCCACAACTTGATATCCTTAATACAAATTTATGGGTCACTCCTCCTTACCTTCACACACACACACACACACACACACACACACACACACACGAGAGACTGATTTGTTAAGTATACTTTTCTAAAATTATATGAATGTTATCAAAATTTCAATGTATTTTGCAACTGAATTTTACTAAACATTTCATTTTGCATAGTATTCATATGGTTAATTATAGAAGTATTTTCCATTAATTCCTATATGGCATATATTATGTCTATGCTAAATTATCCATCCATTACTAATAACATTTTCATTATTTCCATACTTTAAGTCTATAACCAATGGCACAATGTGTATTCTTATGTATCTTCTGCATATCAGCGTAACAAATTCTGGATTAGCATGTGTGGTTGTTGCAGTATGCATTTCTCCCTTAACTGAAACTGCTTCAGCTCTCTTTGTTATGAATGAACAATTTACATAAACACGTGCAGTATGTTTTTTCACAGCCTTACTGTCTCTAGATTCTAGCTCGACTTATTTTTTCAAGTTCATTTGGGTAAATACAAGTAATTTATTATTAGACCCTCTGATCAATAGTAAGATTGAGCAACTCTTTATATTTATTGACCATTCACTTACATATTCTGCAAATGTGCTATTTCTTTATCTATTTTTCCTCCAGATTATACATATTTTACTTTTAAATTTCTGAGAACTTACATATATTCTAGATAGTAACTTACTAATATTTGTGTTACTTGTATGCTTATTAATACAAGTTTTATCTATTTTATATGTCATGTAAATGCAAGTATCTCTTCTCAGCCTACAACTTAACTTTTGTTAAGTTTGAATGTGATCTTATATACCATATAAAAGAGTTATATTTTAATACAGTTAATTTTTAAAATCTTTTCTGCATGGCTAATGTTCTTTTGAGATATTCAAATATATTTATTTCATAAATTCATCAGCTGCTCTCTGTAGTCAATATAAGAATATATTTTAATATTGTTTATAAATTTTGACAACCCAATACTTGCATGTTATGCTGAGCTGTTTCAGGTTTAGCATAGTATTTCATAATATCCTTCAGAAAGGGCCTTGGAATATATATTTCCATGTGCTCAACATTCTCATTGAGGAGCAATGATAAGATTCTGGGACATGAGATGGCCTGCAATATGGAACTGGCATATGGCATTTAATATACATTGAATCTGATGCTCGTGAAAGCTTTGCATCAGAATAAAAGGAAAGGATTTATAGTAGAATATAAATGAAAGAAGAAATAAAAATACAAAGGGTAAACTGAAAAGAAATTTCACGTACTGACATAAATCGGATTTATCCCTATTAAACTTTCTTTTTCTTCAACTGGCAATACCTTTCACCTACTTCACAACCAGAGTGGTTATTTGTCAAAGAGTAAAACTGAAGTGTTTCTGAATATTCTGCTTAGTCAAATAGAGTAAAATATACTTCATAGTTAGTTTGTTGGAAATTCAGCTTAACCAAGAGATTTTGGCAAACTTCCTCTTTGTTGTCTTCTCATTGCCTCTAATTGTTCCTCCAATTACTAGAATGAGAAAATACAAACATCTGCTTATTAAAAAAAAAAAAAGCCTGTAAAACAAAACAAAATGTATCTCCACATAACAGATGCACATGAAACCCAGCAAAACAAGGAATATGGTAGAATCATTAATCTCTTTAAAAACATTTGTCTGATTTTCTTTTGACTGAGACTGATTTCTTTAGGACTCTGATTCATGGGATTGTGCTTATTCTCATGGAAGATTATATATTATTTTTATTATTATTGTGATTACCATTGTGTGAAATGAATTTGGCAGTTACAACATAGTGTTAATTTCCATTGTTGTCACACAGTGTGACACATTGGAATCAATGGTGGTAGAACAACAGAAATTGGATAGAAAAGTCACAGTAGATTTATGTTCCCTGGACACTCGTTTCCTATTTTACTGCCAGAAGAAAACTGAAGTGGTTGTTGACTTCCCTGATAAATCACAGAAAAACATGGTAAACAGGCTGATGATTTGAATTCCTTAGTATTTGCCTCCAAGAAAAAATATAAAGGCTTGCATATATACTGCTAGAGTAAGGAATATATTATACAATTTCAAGAAATAATTCAAAGATCTTTAAAATAAATTTATCAGAGTTTATTTTGTAATATGTATTGTGCTTTGCTTTCATATATATAATAGAATATTCTTTCTTTTCCTAAGAGAATATATTGTTAGTTGCATGTCCTCTATCAGGTATATTTAAAATATTGATTGAAATTTGAAATTCTGCAAGTTTAGATGGTATAGCCCATTAAATTTCTATTATTTGAAGTTTTCAAAGTACATATGCAAAAATAGACCCATTATAAGTTTCTAGATAACTAAAAAAATATTAGACATTAGCTCAAAATAACCTATCCATCCCACTACCAACATTAGAAAAGTTACATGTTTGTCATTTAATTGATGGTTTTATTTTTCCTCTGTCTTGCCACACAACTAGTTGATTTTCTTCCCACATAATTCAGTTTTTTCACATAATGGAGACAAATGATCAGGTGTTATGTTTAAGGGAGAGAATAAATAACAAGGCAGTTAAGTAAATGAGGAAAAAAGCCCAAGATTAAACTTAAGTAATTGGTTTGGTGGAACATAATGCTTTATTCCTAGGACTGCCTTATAATTGCTCATTGACACATTCTATGAAGTAAAATAACTGAATTTGCCCACAGTATTAGCAATTAAATTGTTTTTTAAAAGACACACTGATAACACATTGATGATAAATGTTCTTCTAGTGGGTATAAATGCATGGTGGAGGTCTATAATTGTGACATGTAGTTTCTCTTAGTTATGTCCCGTGCTCATGTTAATATTGCTAGTCCATGCTCACCTTTGCTCCACAAGAATCTTCACCCTTCAGCTATGCAGAACGTTTTAACACATATATCAATATTCAAATGTTTTTTTTTCTTAAGAATATCTGCAAGACTACAGTTTAACTCAATAATACTTATACTTTTAAAGTCATTTTAAAACAGGTATGTAGGAACTGATACCACATAAAAACAATGCAAAATTAATCTCAATGTTCTTTCTTTTAGGTAACAAATCTCAATTTTGACAAAAAATTCTTATGAATATCAACCTCCATGCAATCTTTGAAACAATATTAATTAAGCATTTGTACCAAGCACCAAGTATATAGAGTGCAACACAGAAACACATACCTGCTCCCGGCCTTGTGGGGCTTACCTTTATCAAGACTTGGAGCTCAATCACACACAAATAATTAAGATAGGAGTGGTTGACAAGGTGACCTATATTCTAGTTACCATCCTACTAATCAACTAATGTGATGCTGAACAATTATTCCAAAGATAAGGTTCTCAGTCTCCTTATCTGTAAAATAAATCTGCTATAATTTCTAACGATACTAAGATTCATAAAAGTATTGAAGTAATTGTGAAATGAAACTTGGTACCACCTGGGGCTGATACAGTACTTGATGACGGATTTAGATGGTGCTAAATGCCTCAGAATGTAACACAGGTGACGGTGACTAAAGTTATGACAGAAGTACCCCTCATAATCAATATGGCTCTTGAATTTTTGCCTTATAATGGTGAATGACCGTTTAAAGAACCATCATCAGATTGTGCATTTTTGCCTCAAAAAACCAAGTTGAATTCTGGGAACCTATTAGTTGATACTATCACACACCTTGAACAATGAACTAATGAATGCTCCATATGATTAGATGATGCTGTTACTCCCCCACGATCCAAAAATATATGCGTAGACTGATACTCTCCTAAGAGGCTTTTGACAATGTATCATTTGCTTGGGAACAATATAGTATTAACACGTGATAGCTGAACCCACTCAGGACACCATGGTGAAGCCATACTCAATGGAACTTTTTCTGTGTAGCCACTCTTCTTACTACATCCCTACCCCATCTGATATATCTTTGCTAAGGCAGAGTTGTGACGCAAGCTTTCTGTTCTGTGTCCCCCAGTACTCAGTTTAATAAATACCAAGGTCACCATTTACCGGTTACTGGGATATGACAGTCAGAAACTGATGTTTACAAAAATCCAATTCAGATTCTCAGCACAAGCTTTGCATATTGTCTGGCATCCCTCTTGGTTACTGCCCTAAATGGTACTTTATCCCATCTTCTTTCATTCTGATACCCCTGTTTTTATTTATTTCTTTGCCTCTGGGAATCTCACCTTTTTGACTGCTATCTTTCTTAATAAAACAGCATTATTATAGCCTTTTTATCACGGTGGTAGTATGTGTCAACCAAGGCAAGAGTGATCTGCTGCCGTTCACAGGAATCATGAAGATTTAGAAGGGGGTTATAAATTTCACTTCTATCTCCCTTCTGTTAGCTCTTATCAGTGAAACAATTCCAGAGCTAATGGAAATGAGACTGTAGAATGTGTATCCATAAAACTTGATCATCTTCTGCCCAACAAATGATACTGAGAAGAAATACGCTGCTATTGCCACTAGGCAACAGGAAATAAATGAATTGGGAGTAGTAGCTCCAATTTGTGGGGGATTATCAAGTGATCATCTGAAATATCATTGTACCCTTTCCATTTGCTAGGTACCAATCCCTCTCTCCATAAGTAAATATTAATTTCTTAAAACAGGTTCATGTAAAATCAGAACGTGTTTAATATTAAAGATGCCTCATGTACTGATATGTACAAATATGATGTGATTCAATTTCTAAGTATATTTAACACAAATATTTTCCTACTTAGTTATTTCTCATAATGCCAGTTTTCCAATTAAGTAAGATTTGCATTTACCATCTGTTCACATTTTAGTAGGCCTGTTGGATAATTAAAAATGTGCCCTAATCTGCAGTCTTCTAAATACCATCTTCTTATTATTGGCACTAGAAACAAAATCAATGAAAACATTAATCTAGTAGTTCTAGATTGATCAAGTTATTATTTATATAATCTCAGATTTTCCCCTGAAAATTGTGTGTAATTTTTAAACATCTACTTCTGAATCATATATTTTACACTTTACTCAAGTGCTGTGAATCACCTAAGTTTTATTCATCACATCTGCAAATTTCACCTTAGCATGGTCACAAGTAAGTAAAAAACATGAAATTTAACTCTAATTTTGTCTAATGCACCTTGATCTTATGACTAGGGATTCGTGGCACTGCTCTCTAAAATAAATCTAAGGGATGGAATACGGTTTTTGTATGTGGACTCAAATGCAGATGTCAAGGGGGTTAAGGAGATATCTAGACATGTATGCATATTGTTCTGTTAGGAAGCTATGCAGTCATTTAATAACTCACCAGTTGTAGTGGTTTCTGACTTCAAAATATATGTCAGTTAAGGATAAACCATTGACAATGGCAAGGTGAGAACAATGAGGAAAGGTAAGTGCTGAAGTCCCGCTCAGGCTGGGTCCACGGGTCGCTGGAGGATGTCAGCAAGGGAGGGATGAGAGAGGGTGCAAGATTCTGGTCACCAAACAGGCCTGTCTGCATTGTCTGAGACTCAACTTTATTTTATGATTTAGTGTTTGGGGGACAGCACAGAAGTAGCATTCTGGTGATGTCTTTTTATCAGTAAAGACTTTCCAGAACACTGATATGCAAAAGGATAGGGAACAGCCCATAGGTGGCATTAGCATAGTAAAGGCAAAAGTTACACTCACCCCTTAATGAGATGTATTAAGAAAAATAGGTCTTTCAGGAATGCAATGTGTTCCCATAACCATAAAAGAAGTTCCTACAGTAAGTCCCTTCACAAAGGGCAATCATCGTATCAAGGCCAGAATGAGTCACTCCTAATACCAATTAACAAGGTGACTTGGGGGTCGGTACTCAAGCCAAAGTAATTGGGTGAGGATGGATATCAGGGTTGCCATCTGAACCTAAGAGTCAGCACAACTTACCTTAACCTCATGAGGAGTTCTTACTCAACCTATGAGTTCAGAAAATGGCTCCCAACAGGTAAGCAGGTGTCTTGCCCCACTTTCCACAAGATGCTGATACATCTTGGGCAATAGGAATACTGTATATTGTTTCCCTATTCTCTGAATTCTTAACAAAATTATAATGATAGTGTTAGAAATGAAGACTTAGTCATTTCCTCTGCATTAGCAGAGTCTTTCCTTTCTGGAATTTTTTCTTCTATAATCCCAGCGTTTAGATTGGAAATACTAGTAGGTTTCATACTCTCCTCAAGGTTGGAAAATGTCATTCTTTTAACTCTGAGTCTACACAGATATATCATGTCTTGAAATTCCTAAGATTTTTTAAAAAGTAAAATTTAAATTGTTTTTCTTTTTAAGTTTATTTATTTATTTTGAGAGAGAGAGAAAGAGGGATGGACAGATAGACAAACAGCAGGGGAGGGGCAGAACAAGAGGGAGAGACAGAGAATCCCAATCCCAAGCAGAGTCCTCACTGTCAGCATGGGGCCCAATCCCACCAACAGTGAGATCATGACCTGAACTGAAATCAAGAGTTGGACACTTAACTGACTGAGTCACCTAGTGCCTCTAAAATTTATATTATAACATACAAAGTTTACATTCAGTTTGCAGTTATGTGAAAAATGAAAATTATCTAGATACATATAATATGTATCTTTTTCATCCATCAATTGTTTTTAATGTTACTTTTTAGGTAAACGCAGGAGGCTTAAAGGCCATTTAAAAAACTGGAAATTCCTGAAGGCTCTGTATAATATTAACAAATATATCTTTTTGTTCCTCTCTTTATTTGAAACAGTTCCCAATATGGCAATTCAAGGTTGTATTGGTGATGTTAGTCCTCTGTGAGGTGGAGTAGATGCTATCGTGTTTAAAGAAATAGAATCTGGAATTAGACTAACAGGAGTCTAGGTTAACAATTTAGTTACATGAAATCTTGAACAATTTTCTTTTCAGATCTGAATGAGCCTCAGTTTCATCATCTGACAAAAATGGTGATGATGATATGTCGTAGTATGTTAGGGAAAACAACAACAACAACAACAGGGAGTGACTTAATGAATACATAATATTTAACAAGGTGTGTAGATAAATAAACCTTCACTTAGAGGAAGTTATTGTTACTAAGGTTCAATATGTACTGTATCGAGAGAACTTTGTGCTCAAACACTTAAAGAACTTAACTAAAAGCAGCACTGTTAATATGACAACATTTCTAGGGAGAAACACATATCCTCCACTCTCTGTGTTCTACAGAAGAGAGTTGACCTCAATTTTCTTGAAGAAAAAATATGAGAGCAGCTCTAGTTTCTACCCAACGCCAAATCTCTCTAGTTCAGTCATAATTGAACAGAAGGAAACACATGTGAATTAGTAGCTTAGGAACTTCTGAGTTCTCTTTGGGGATCGTTAGAGAATCCTATTCAGGATGCATGTGTTCACCTCTACCAGGAGGTAAGCGTTCTACCATCCTATGGGTAGCATCTACAGTTGTCGTTATTTATCTGCATCTATATGAGTAAATTCAATTTAGTCTGATGAAGCACACCTTCTCTTAAACCTTAGCTATGCTATTAATCAGGTTTATCAGTAATAAAAGTATATTTAATCTTCATTTTGCCAGTTGCATTTCTTAGTTCTCAACTGGTTTTAGCCTTAGAATGGACAAAGCAGAGGTGTAGTTATTTGTCACCCTAAAAAGAGCTCTAATAAATAATTTCCAAGCATCTATTTCTATAACCATAGTGTATATCATTCTCCAAGAAACACTTTTCACTACTTTCACCAAATTATTGTTAAAAAATATAAAATTTCTACCCAATTTTAAGATTTGAATAATTCTAACATGAGAGGACATTGGATACAGTAGAAATAGAATCAGGATGAAGTAGACTTTTTTGCTTGGTAGTCAATATTTTACTTTAGTCAATCTATCAATATTTTTAAAAATATGTGTTTTAATTTTAATGATGTTAAGAAGTAATTACTGTTGAAGAGCATTACAAGAAATATATTCTAGTCTCCAACATTCCTACTTATTGAAAATGAAACATAGGATACTGAGGATAAATGAAAAAATCATCAGAACCAATGTGATACTCATTGAATCATCACAGATGATTTGTAATTATCACAAATGCATTTCCTAATAAATCAGAATAAATGAGTTCAATAGGTATGAAGAAAAATGCATTTCTATTTGCAAAGAAGGCATGATTATAGCCTAAGTCATTATTCATAAATGAAAATAAATTAATTTGCAGAAACGAGTATTTAGTAAATTAGTTGCTCATATGATCAGAACCTAAATTTTTTCACTTAAGAAAAATATTAAAACTTTCCTTATGTTTCTATTACATAAAATAATACTCATTACTCAAAACTTTTTCAGTTAATAATAAATACATATTGATATAAAAATATATCTAACATGCCAGGATTTCATGTTTCTCTTATCCTTTATTAACAAAAATCCAGGTTTGTTGGAAGAACAACTTGACAGAATAAAATCTATATTTTCTAGTGTTTATTGCAAATAAGGATGGCTAGTTGGTTAAACTGTAGCCAAAGGAATATAAGTAAAAGTTGCTAAATCGTGCTTCTAGAAGTGTTCCTTAAGAGGGGGACTGTCCCCTTATGCAGCTTTTTGCCCATGTCTCATTTCTCTTCTTGCTCCCTGGACAATGAATGTGGCTGAGGCTTCAGCAACCACCCTGTAAACATCAGAATAAAAGCTGAAGAGAGCTGGAAGAAGCCTGGGTCCTGATGTCTCAGTCGAGTTACCAAAGCAGCTTTCAATATTTCCTTGGAGATTTTCCAGTATATGAAAGTAAAATAGGGGTGCCTGAGTGGCTCAGTTGGTTAAGTGTCTGACTTCAGCTCAGGTCATGATCTCACAGCTTGTGAGTTTGAGCTCTGCATCAGGCTCTGTGCTGACAGCTCAGAGCATGAAGCCTGCTTCAGATTCTGTGTCTCCCTCTCTCTCTGCCCTTTCCCCACTCGTGCTTTGTTTCTCAGCCTCTCAAAAGTAAATAAAACATTTTAAAAAAGTAAAATAAATGTAAGACTTAAAATGTTTTCATTTTGTTTCCTTCAACATACTACTGAAATCAGTTCTTAATACAAAGGAATTCTAGACCACCTTTAACCAAGTATAGATTGGTGAGAGATTGAGATACATAGAAACATTCCTAGCAAGTACTGTAAAAGCTAAGATTGAGAGTAACTTGCTCTGTCAGTGTTCCACAAGGCAAGCAAACATTTCTAATAAATTTTAACTTCACAAACGAATGATGTCTTGCAGTACCGGTAGTCCATACACCAGATATCATATTTCCACAATTGAGACAATGTTTCCTAAAATTCACTTTAGTATACACATGTTTTGGGTTACAAGGATGTTTCCAGAACAGATTATGCTGTCAAACTAAGATTTAACTGTATATTGGTTTTCTATGTTACATAGCAAATTATCACAAGATTAGAGGCTTAAAACCACACCATTTACCACTTGTTATCTCTCTAACTCTATTAATTTATCATATCTATTAACATTCCCAGTCTCTGTGCATCAAGAGTCTCAACATGGCTCAAGTGAACACTCTTCTTTCAAGCTCACATGGTTATTGGCACATTTCAGTTCCCCAATATTGTAGGACAGGGAAAAATGCTTGCCATGTTGCTTTCTTTCCCTGAGCAGTTCAGTCCCTGGGCAGCTTTTTCGTCAAAGCTAGCAGGAGAGTCTACTTAATACATATATAGACAGATAATCATGTATAACCAAATCACGGAGATGACATCCCCATCACCTTGGCCATATTTTTTTTGATAAATAACTTTAATTATTTATTTTTTTACAAATAGTTTATTGCCAAGTTGGTTTCCATATAACACCCAGTGCTCATCCCCACAAGTGCCCTCCTCCATGCCCATCTCCCCCCATCCCCCACACCCAACAGTCCTCAGTTTGTTTTCATCATTCAAGAGTCTCTCATGGCTTGCCTCTCTCCCTCTCCCCCACCATTTCCCCCCTTCTTCTCCCCCACAGTTCTCCATTAAGTTCCTCATAATCCTCCTATATGTGTAAACATATGATATTTGTCCTTCTCTGCCTGACTTATTTCGCTCAGCATAACACCCTCAAGGTCCATCCATGTTGCTACACAAGGCCAGATTTCATTGTTTCTCATTGCCATGTAGTATTCCATGGTATAGATAAACCACATCTTCTTGATCCATTCGTCCGTTGATGGACACTTAGGCTCTTTCCATATTTTGGCTATTGTTGAGAGTGCTGCTATGAACATTGGGGTACATGTGCTCCTATGCATCAGCATTCCTATATCCCTTGGGTAAAGTCTTAGCAGTGTTATTGCTGGGTCATAGGGGAGTTCTACTGTTATTTTCCTGAGGAACCTCCACACTGTTTTCCAGAGGGGCTGTACCAGTTTACATTCCCACCAACAATGTAGGAGGGTACCCGTTTCCCTACATCCTCGCCAGCATCTAGAGTTCTGCAACTTGCTCATTTTACCCCTCTCACTGGTGTGAGGTGGTATCTCAGTGTGGTTTTGATTTGTATTCCCTGATGAGGAGGGATGCTGAGCATCGTTTCATGTGTCTGTTGGCCATCTGGATGTTCTCTTTGGAGAAGTGTTTGTTCATATCTTCTGCCCATTTCTTTACTGGGTTGTTTGTTTTTTGGGTATGGAGTTTGGTGAGTTCCTTATAGATTCTGGATATTAACCCTTTATCTGATATGTCATTTGCAACTATCTATTCCAATTCCGTTGGTTGCCTATTAGTTTTGTGGATTGTTTCCTTTGCCGTACCTTTGCCATATTTTATTTATTACAGGTGAGTCATGTCTTACATCTATTTAAGGGGAGAGTATTTACAGGGAATAACACCCAGCAATTGGAGAACATGGGTCCATATTAGGATTCTTCCTACCATTCCCAGTACACAAACATATTTTTGGAAAGAGATCCTGACTTTTTTTTCTTTTTTTTTAAATTTGTTTTTACATTTATTTATTTTTGACAGATCGAGTGAGACAGAGCTTGAGAGGGGAGGGTCAGAGAGAGAAGGAGACACAGAATCTGAAATAGGCTGCAGGCTCTGAGCAAGAGTTCGGCACAGAGCCCATTGTGCAGGGCTTGAGCCCATGAACTGTGAGATCATGACCTGAGCCAAAGTAGGACACTTAACCGACTGAGCCACCCAGGCCCCAAGATTCTGACTTTCTACACCTTTTCCTGTATTGGTGTACCAGATAGTATGTTCTAGATGGATCTTTAGAGAACCTCTTTTTAACACTTAAAAGAATCCCATAAACATAGATCTTAGAATAAGCCCATCACAAAATATATTCACTAACTTCTTCAAGTCTAAACCAACATCAAATCTAGCTTTCCAGGGATAAAATTTCATACTTAAGAAGAAAAGCCTTTCCCAACACAAACTGCTCTTTATCAAAAGTTTCCACTCTGACTGGCATGAGGTGGTATCTCAGTGTGGCTTTGATTTGTATTTCCCTGATGAGGAGCGATGCTGAGCATCGTTTCATGTGTCTGTTGGCCATCTGGATGTCCTCTTTGGAGAAATGAGAAAATCAGAGAACTCTAGATGCTGGCGAGGATGTGGAGAAACGGGCACCCTCCTACACTCTTGGTGGGAATGCAAATTGGTGCAGCCCCTCTGGAAAACAGTGTGGAGGTTCCTCAGGAAAATAACAGTAGAACTCCCCTATGACCCAGCAATAACACTGCTAAGACTTTACCCAAGGGATATAGGAATGCTGATGCATAGGAGCACATGTACCCCAATGTTCATAGCAGCACTCTCAACAATAGCCAAAATATGGAAAGAGCCTAAGTGTCCATCAACGGACGAATGGATCAAGAAGTTGTGGTTTATCTATACCATGGAATACTACATGGCAATGAGAAACAATGAAATCTGGCCATGTGTAGC